>NC_080672.1:139532338-139682338 GCF_030247195.1 Topomyia yanbarensis | reverse complement strand
TTTTAAACCCCCTCAACAATTTTACCCATAGCACGGGTCGCATGACACTATGGAATTGGGGTTCCCTGTTTGGTGTTACCACCGGAACAGGTAGTCCGTAGTGTAATTCTTAGCCGGTTGAAACAACCACTACCGACACTACACGGCTTATCTAGGCTGTTCGGAGAAAGAAGCTGACATTTATGGACAGCTCCCATAGATGGCCGAACAGCCACAGTCTCTAGTTTACTCGGTCCATGGCCGTTTATATCCAGTCTCGTAGGGTACAAAAATTGTGAAATCCTCATCAACTTGGTCTATCCCGCTTGCTCACTGTACTTGTTTGTATCTGATTAGAACTAATTTACCGGATTGTCATCAGCCATTGTGACGACATGCTCAATAGGGTGGGACAAAAAATAGATTCCAGCTCCGAGCAACTTTTTAGGTACCATTTGGGTCCTAGAACAACTGTGCAAATTCTTAGCTCGATCGGTGAAACTATATTTTTGCGCCCACTGTTTAAAGTTTACATGGGATTTTGTATGGGAAAGTTAACTTTTACAAAATAATTCCTCCAGGAGTCGCCCGTTACTTCCTAAAAATAAATCGTTATGTGGCTTTTATAGGAAATTTAACAAAGAAACAAAGTTTCGAAAACCACAAAACGATCTGACGCTTGAGAAAAAAGTTATTAAGCAGAAACCAATTGATGCTCTGATGATTGATAAAATATTTATTTTTTCTAGCACCACTGCTGTTGGTTGTCCAATTATACGCAATTTTGTTTTAATCTTTTCTTAATGTGTCTAAATCGATTATCTACACTATTTGGCCACTTCGCGAGATTTTGAGGGATAAATTGAGGCTTCTTTTGTACATAATAAGAGGAAGTTAAAATTTTTGTTTATAATTAGACCGTCAGAAGCAGTGATGCTATGAAAAGTGAAATTTTCATCAATCTTCAAGGCATCAATCGGTTTTTGCTTAATAACTTTTTCCACAAGCATCAGATCGTTTTGAAGTCTTCTAGACTTTGTTTCCTTGACAAAGTTCCTATAAAAACCAAACATCTGGCGCAAAAATATTGTTTCACCGATCGAGCTAAAAATTTGCAGAGTTGTTCTGGGAGCTAAATGGGACCCATAAAGTTACTCGGAGCCAAATTTTATTTTTTTCATATAACCATGTCCCACTCTAATGCTCAACCTACCTTAACCTCCCAAATTTTCCAAGAAACCGGTCGTTGTCTATATGCCATCTCCACATGTCGTTTTCTAGCTGTACTTGACCGTGGATCGTTTACAACACCCTTCGTTCGAAAACAATAAGAGCACCTTGGTCCAGCATAGTCGATAATGCAACCGGTTTAAAAAGTGTGCTTTGTGTGGTAGCGTCTGTTATTCGACCAAAGGTTTTTTTTTTTGGAGTGAGTGTACCTGGCGATTAGTCGGCCTGTGATTAGAGAGGTAACGGGAAAGCCTTGCTCATTTTTCTGACTAAGCATTAATGTTCGTAGCCAGAGCAGCCAAGGAATCGACCAAAGAAGAAAACGACCTTTGTAGTCCAGGGCGGACGGAGAAGTAATTAATTCCCCCTTCATCTTCCTAGTAGCAGCAACAGTACAACAAAAAACAACGTAGTGTGCAGCAGGGGTCAACCAGGGGTAAACAAACCAGCATTTTGTGTTAACTTATTTCTAGTCGGAAGCCCATTCTGAGAGCATAAAAATGGTAAGGCCGTTAGGAAGGGCGGAATCCTTGATAAACCTCGAAAAGTTGGGAGTGACTGGCTGTGCGAAGTATCGGATTGGTTAGATGGCCTAACTTCAAGAAATACTCGAGTAAAGTGACTTCCTAGTGCCATGAATTCTGGAATAATCGCATTTTTACGTTATGAAAACGGGACCATGAACAAAAATCACATGTTTTATAATTATGTTCAATTTCCCTTCGCCAGCGTAACGCTTTTATTAGTGGAAGTATAGGTTTTTGTTTTGTGAACTTTGGTCAAATTCTGTTCGTGAACTAGTGCATTTGTGCCTTGTTTGGTGACAGAAGGGAGAAGTCATGACAATCCAATCAAAGTTAAACCATCTTCAGAGGATGATCTTGATGGCGATGACTGATGTGTTCTCGATAACACTTACTGCTGCTCTAGAGCCACTATTGAACATAAAATCACTACACGTGTTTCTTAAACAAGAAGCTCTTTCTTTAGCATACCGTCTCAAGATTACTGGGCTCTGGAACAGTAACCCAATAGATCGTGCCATACAAGACGGTGGCCCCAAATGGTTACTTGCGATGAGTATACACTTGCTCCCAGTGACCGTACACTCACATGTAGTTTTCCTTTTAAAACTTTCAATGTGAGAATTTCTCTTCGCGAGGAATGGCTGTCTAGCTAGATGGAGCGACAACTTGAAGAATACGTAGTTTGTTATACTGAAGGTTCGTCGTTGGAGGGCCGAGCCGGTGCTGGTGTCTATTGTCCTGAAATGAGATTAAACCGATCTCATTCGCTTGATAGATATTGTACCGTATTCCAAGCAGAAATTTTTGCGATTCTATGCGGCGTACAATCAGCACTTCAACAGAGAATTTGCGGTAAAAGAATCTATTTTTGATCTGGGAGTCAGGCTGCCCTGAATGCACTTAGTTCGGCTGATTCGAGATCGAAATTAGTAATCGCATGTCGAACTCAAATCGAAGAACTTAGCCTTTCAAATGCTATCTACTTTCTATAGGTACCTTGTCATTCCGGTATTACTGGGAATGAATGGGCGGACGAATTGGCTAGAGCTGGCGCTGCGACTGACTTCGTTGGTCCAGAACCAGTTCTACCACTGTCGATAAGTTGGATAAAGCATAATATTCGGTCTTGGACTGCATCCGAACATGCCAACCATTGGCGTAGCTTGCAAATTTGCGTGCAAACAAAGACTTTTCTGACGGATGTGAGTCCAAAAATGTCAAAGAATTTATTGCATTTTTCCAAGCACATCTGCAGTATTCTAGTCAGGGCACTGACACATTGCAAACTCAATTATCACATGGCTACTATTCGCGCTGAGTATTGTTCATGTGATCTTTGTGAATCCGATTACGGAACATCATATCATTTGTTGTCTCTTGCTGAATGCAGAAGCCGTCTTTACTCCACTCGGTCCATTGCTGCTTGTCGCCAGCCTCGCAGTCTTCGAAGGGTTCGCAGGTCGTCCTCTGTCTGGTCGATCCACCGTGCTCACTGTGCGCGCCGTCTTCTTGTTCCTGTAGGGTCGCCCTCAAGAACCATCTTCACCGGGTCATCGTCCGACATTCTTACGACGTGTCCAGCCCACCGCAAACGTCCTTTTTTTTTTTTTTTATTCAAATCGTTTATTTGATAAGGCACGTTGCGTTAGCTTAAAGGTGCCAATTTTGTTTTGTTTTACATTTTAAATTGCTTAAAACTAGGGGATTACATATTGATTTTTTTTAAAATGAAACTAATGCGATTTTATAGCTATCTTATATATCTACACAAGTTTTCGTAAGATTAGGGGGGTCATTTAGTTTTTGTGGCAATATGGTTTGACATTTTTATCAGTGAGATTATTGGAGCAAATAATGTTTAATTAAGGGGGACAATTTTTTACGACTAACTTAAAACTAGGCATAACTAGAGGGCATGATTGAATTTTGTAAAGATTCGTAATTATAGTTATTTTTGTGGGTAGTAGAGTTGGGCAATTTCAACGAGATTATATAATATAATAGTTAAAACTAGAAGAGACAAGAAGAGCTAAATGCTTCGTGATGATATTGGGGGGGGGGGGGGGGGGGGGTAGGGGTGTTACTTCTGGGTATAAGAGTCAGGGGAGGGAGGGTAGACAAAGATGGCAGGGAGAGAAAATTATTTCAGTTTCAGGCATCGTGAGATCAACGGATGGATTACAAACTCGGGTTGCCTTCATCAGGGGAATCATGTACTGGGACGCCGGGTGGTCCTCCTCAAGATGGCAGGGGTTTTTCCATACGATTTCGTAGTACGGCTCAGATGTGGATCGGCTACATTTCGAGTTAAGCGTGTTATGTTCGTGCCGTAGGTCCCGTGTTTGTTGGCTCATTCGATACAGATGGTTTGATACAGGTGGAAGAGCGTTCTGAGAATGATAAGGAGATAACAAGGGGCAGTTAGACTTGTATATTGATGGTTTTCACAAAGGTGTATATAAGGGACATATAGAGAACGTCGCGGCTTGCCAGCACATCTCGAACCGGGACGTTGGTTGGTCTTCCTCGGGCCCGCAGGGTATCCATTAGCCGAGACCTAGCGGAACTGTACTCGGTGCACGCCCAGACAATGTGCTCGATGTCGTGATAGCCGTCGCCACAAGCGCAGATACCACTATCCACGAGCCCAATACGCCGGAGATGTGCATCCAGCGTGTAATGGTTTGCCATGAGTCGGGACATCACACGAATGAAGTCACGACCCACATCCATCCCCTTGAACCAAGGTTTCGTCGATACCTTAGGGATTATCGAATGTAGCCACCTTCCCAGCTCTCCACTGCTCCACGAAGTTTGCCAACTTTCGAGGGTTCTCTGATGAGTAATACTGAAAAATTCGCTGAAGCAAATTGGTCTTTCGTAAACGTCTCCTTCTAAGGCACCCACCTTAGCTAAGGAGTCTGCCTTCTCATTGCCCGGAATGGAGCAATGAGAAGGGACCCATACCAAGGTAATCTGGAAAGAGTTGTCAGATAAAGCACTCAGTAGCTCCCGTATTTTCCCCAAAAAATACGAGGAGTGCTTGCCTTGTTTCATCGAGCGAATAGCGTCAATGGAACTGAGGCTATCCGAAACGATGAAGTAATGGTCTGCGGGTAATGTTTCAATGACTCCAAGGGTATACTGAATGGCAGCTAGTTCTGCGGCGTAAACTGAAGCAGGGTCACTGAGTTTGTAGGAGGCGGTGAACTTTTGATTGAAAATACCGAAGCCAGTGGATCCTTCGAGGTTTGATCCGTCAGTATAAAACATCTTAGAACAGTCGACTTCTTGGAATTTATTATAAAAAATGTTTGGAACCACTTGTGGGCGTATGTGGTCCGGAATTCCACTAATCTCGTCTTTCATGGATGTGTCGAAGAAAACAGTAGATTCAGAAGTATTTATGAAATGCACACGGTTGGGATTGTAAGAAGAAGGGTTAATATTCTGCGCCATGTAGTCAAAGTACAGGGACATGAAACGGGTCTGAGAATTGAGCTCAACAAGCCTTTCGAAATTTTCAATCACGACCGGGTTCAAGATATCGCATCGAATGAGCAATCGATATGAGAGTTCCCAAAATCGATTTTTCAACGGGAGAACGCCCGACAGCACTTCGAGACTCATCGTATGGGTCGACTGCATGCACCCTAAGGCGATACGCAAACAACGATACTGAATTCTTTCGAGTTTGATGAAATGTATGTTCGCGGCGGAGCGAAAGCAGAAGCATCCGTATTCCATTACCGACAGTATCGTTGTTTGATACAACCTAATTAGGTCTCCTGGGTGGGCACCCCACCATGTTCCGGTTATTGTACGAAGAAAGTTGATCCTTTGTTGGCATTTCTGTTTCAGATACCGAATATGGCATCCCCAAGTACCTTTCGAGTCGAACCAGACCCCTAGATATTTTACTGTGAAGACCTGAGCGATAGTTTGACCCATTAATAGAAGCTGTAGTTGTGCTGGTTCACGCTTCCTTGAAAATACAACTAGCTCAGTTTTCTCCGTGGAGAATTCGATACCCAGCTTAATAGCCCAAGCAGACAAATTGTCCAGGGTATTCTGTAATGGTCCTTGTAGATCGACAGCTTTGGGTCCCGTAACAGACACCACGCCATCGTCTGCAAGTTGTCTTAACGTGCAGGAATTGTCAAGACATTCATCAATGTCGTTGACATAGAAATTGTATAAAAGGGGGCTTAGACATGAGCCCTGGGGAAGGCCCATGTAGCTAAATCGTGATGTCGATAAGTCACCATGCGAAAAATGCATGTGCTTTTCCGACAACAAGTTTAGTAAAAAGTTGTTTAAAGTCGCTGAAAGACCATGCTGGTGCAGCTTCTCTGAAAGAATGTTGATCGAAATTGAATCAAAAGCCCCCTTAATATCTAGGAACACTGATGCCATCTGCTCTTTGCTAGCATAGGCCATTTGAATTTCAGTTGAGAGCAACGCAAGACAATCGTTCGTCCCTTTGCCTTTGCGAAAGCCAAATTGTGTATCTGACAGTAAGCCATTTGCTTCGACCCAATTGTCGAGGCGGGATAGGATCATTTTCTCGAACAACTTCCGGATACAGGATAGCATTGCGATCGGACGGTACGAATTGTGGTCGGAGGCTGGTTTTCCTGGTTTTTGGATGGCGATGACCTTCACTTGTCTCCAATCGAGTGGGACAATGTTAGCCTCGAGAAACTTATTAAATAAGTTCAACAAGCGTCTCTTGGCAGAGTCAGGCAGATTCTTCAACAAGTTGAATTTGATTCTGTCTGGCCCCGGAGCTTTATTGTTACACGACAAGAGAGCAAGTGAGAACTCCACCATCGAAAAAGGTGTTTCGTTCGCGCTATCGTGAGGAGACGCGGCGCGGTAAATCTTCTGTGCCGGGGCGGAATCCGGACAAACCTTCTTGGCGAAATCGAATATCCAACGGTTTGAATATTCCACGCTCTCATTAGTACTGTTTCGATTTCGCATACGTCGGGCTGTTCCCCAAAGAGTGCTCATCGATGTTTCTCTCGTTAATCCGTCGACGAACCGGCGCCAATAATCGCGTTTTTTGGCTTTCATCAAACTCTTCATTCGCTTGTCTAACGTCGCGTACTGTCGAAAACTGGCGGGTAACCCGTCGTTCCGGAAGGTCTTAAACGCGGCGGCCTTCTCTGCGTACACGTCTGAGCACTCTTTATCCCACCAGGGATTGGGAGAACGTTTTTGTATGTTCGCGCCGGGTACTGGCCTAGTCTGAGCTTGATTCGCGCTGTCGAGAATCAAGCCAGCCAAAAAGCTGTACTCTTCCTCCGGAGGAAGTTCTTGGGTAGATTCGATGTTGTCGGATATCGCGGCAGCATAGCTCTTCCAATCGATATTTCGTGTGAGGTCATACGAAATATTGATTGATTTCAATGGCCTTGAACCGTTATTGATTGAGACTACAATCGGCAGATGGTCGCTGCCGTGGGGATCAGGAATTACCTTCCACGTGCAATTTAACCGCAGCGATGTTGAGCAAAGGGACAAGTCTAAGGCGCTCGGGCGCGCTGGAGGAGCAGGAATCCGTGTCATTTCACCCGTGTTTAAAATTGTCAAATTGAAGTTATCGCAAAGATCCTGAATTAAGGAAGACCGGTTATCATCATAGAGGCAACCCCATGCTGTACCGTGAGAGTTAAAGTCTCCTAAAACTAGTCGCGGTGCTGGCAGGGATTCTAAGATGTCTTGTAGCCGTCGGTGCCCAACCGCGGTGTTGGGGGGAATATATATGGAAGCTATGCAAAGGCTTTTGCCTTTGGTTGTTACTTGACAAGCGACAACTTCAATACCTGTTATCGAGGGAAGGTTAATTCTGTAGAAGGAATAGCACTTTTTGATCCCCAAAAGCACTCCTCCATAGGGGGTGTCTCGATCCAGGCGAATAATATTAAAGTCGTGGAAGTTGAGTTCTATGTCGGAAGTTAACCAAGTTTCACATAATGCAAATGCATCGCAACTCAAATTATTTATTAAAATTTTGAAGGAATCGATTTTCGGGATGATACTTCTGCAATTCCACTGTAGAACAGTGATCAAATCCGTGACCTCGTTCGATGAGTTAGCCATCGAAGGATACAATCGCTGAGAGGAGGGGCCATTTAGCAGTCAACTGCTTCAAAAATGTTCTCACTGTAGGGAGAAAAGCTAACATAAGACTTTTAATAGGATCAGTAATATTGAAAGTTTTTATTATCCAGTCCACTATGTCCGAGAGTTTTATAATTCCAGTGCTGTGATTACTCTCGAACTGAAACAAAGGAACACTTGGGATTTTTGATGTTCCTGGAAGTGCTGGGAACTCCTTCTCTGAGCTTAATCCTCCGAGACCAGGAGCTAATTGCTTCGGTTTGGTTGCAACACTTCCAATAGATGTGACTTTCGGAGCCCCCTCAAGGGACACCTTCTGGCCTTTACAAGGAACTTTACGAGAGGAAGTGTTCCTCCTCTTCCTATAAATTCTAGGCACCCTAGTAGATGTTCCCTCTTGTGGGTTACCAGCCTCGCCCTCGTCAGGAGGCAAGTGAGTATAGATGTTTGCTGAGGATGGTGGCGTAGCATTCTTTAACATTTCTGCGAAAGAATGTTTGGATCGTCCCGCAAGGGAACGTTTCAGTTTATCCCCGCGTAGTTTGTACGCGGGACATGCCGAGATATCATGCAGACTCTCCGCACAGTAAGGACACTTTTCGGCTTGCCTACTGCACGAATCATCTAGATGATTCTCCCCGCATTTTCCACAGCGGGCCTTATTGCTACAATGGGTGGCTGTGTGACCCAGTTGTTTACACTTTGTGCAATTCATGACCCGCGGCACAAACAGACGCACAGGCAGACGAACCTTGTGCAAGAGGACGAAATTTGGCAAAGCGGTACCAGCGAAGGTCACCCGATAAGAGTTTGATTGGGGGTACGTTTTTGAACCATCCCCCGCAACTACTACTGAGTGCAAACGTTTGCACTCAAGTATTTTAACTGGCTGAAGTAAGCGGTCTCTGAATCGGCCAACCCCGTACTTCAGCAGATCCTCGCACGTCAAACTCTCATCGGTTACGACGCCTTCGGATTGTACTCTTACAGCCGGAATATACACGTTATAATCCCGCGTAAAGTGCTCACAGCAAGCAATATCGTTTGCCTGCTTTGAGTTGGCTAGCAACACCCTTATCTTGTCCGAGCGGACCTTTGAAATTTCGGTCACAGCCGAGAACCGTTCCGTCAGGTCTCTAGAAATCTGAAGAAGATTCAGTGATTTAGTCTTGGGCCGAAAGAAGACCACAAATGGACCAGTTGAGAGTTCTGGATAGCATTTGGGCCGGGGGGGAGCCTTAGAAGTTGAACCCGATTCAACTTCCATTTGACCATCCGGAGAGGGAACCATAGAAAACGTCAACGCACGGGGTCAGCGCCCGCGCAGACTGAAGAAAGCAATAAATGTGTTACAAAAGACAAAAACCACTTAGCTTTAAACTGGTGTCCAACGACGAACCGATCCAGCTTATACAGCTGGCTATTGTTTAATCCTCACACGCGAACAAAAGACAGAGGACCGAACCGAACTGGCAAAATAACCTTGAATGCGGATTAAAACTATTCTTTATCGCCTCACACAGCACTACGGACTAGAAAAAACAACCTCTGTCTCGATGGAGAGCTCGAAAACGAATGAGCTAACCGCAAACGTCCTATTTTTGCGGTATGCGCGATGGATGGTTCTTCCACCAGCTGATGCAACTCATAGTTCATTCGCCTGCGCCACGTTCCGTCTTCCATCTGCACGCCACCATAGATGGTACGCAACACCTTTCGTTCAAAAACTCCAATGGCCCGTTGGTCCTCCACAAGCATAGTCCAGGTCTCGTGGCCGTAGAGGACCACCGGTCTAATCAGTGTATTGTAGATAATCAACTTCAGTAATGCAATTATGTATCCGGATTTTTGGTTCTCTATACATAGATGAACCTATATACAGAGAGCTGAAACTGAAGCTATTGTTCCTAACCCAGTGTGGTAAAAAGCTATAGTTTAAACCGTATTTGAATGACAATATCTCTTTGAGGGTGTTATCGTTCTGTTATCTCAATATCCCCTCGGGGGTGTTGATATATCCGCTCACTGGTGAAATACAAATTCTAAATCCCTCCGGGGTTTGGAAGTTTTATTACCGCTATTGTAGCACCTGCAGATCGTTCAGCATCCCTCCGGGGATGCAGAATGCTCTGTTTTAAATGTTCTGTGTCGTTATTTTCCTTACCCCTAACCTTACCGCTTCCCCAATCCTTGCCATCAAGAAAATGATGAAAAGACGATTCTTGGTAAGGCACAAATCTCCGATCAACTTGGGGAACGTGCCATTTGAGACAGATGCTACTGATTCCTGATTCTTGGGAGTGATCGGCTGTGCGAAGTAATCCATCAATCGGATTGGTTAGATGGCCTAACTTCAAGAAGAGCCACATACTCGAGTAAAGTAACTTCCTTGTGCCATCAATTCTGGAATAATCGCTATTTTTACGTTATGAAAACAGGACCATGAACAAAAATCACGTGTTTTATAATTATGTTCAATTTCCCTTCAGTAACGTCAGCGTAATGCTTTTATTAGTGAAAATATTTGTTTTGTGAACTTTGGTCAAATCGATTTTCTGTACGTGAACTAGTACACGACTTTATGAACATTATTCATGGGGGTAGGTGTAGCGTAGTTGGTTAATCGATTGCCTGATTGTATACTATTCCCCCGAAAATCATTCCCCAGAAAGCCATTCCCCAGAATTCCACCCGCAGAATACCATCCCCCAGAAAAAACTTTTCCCCAGAAACTCATTTCCTAGAATGTACCATTCCCCAGAATTCCATCCCCCAGAATGCACCATTTCCCAGAAAGTCATTCCCCAGAAAAGCTTTATTTTTTATTAATTTGATCTTTTTAACTTACTACAGTCGTGATTCGCTGGTTGGTCATTTTTGACTGGACCGCTTTTTAGTTGAACCTCTGCTAGTTGGACCATTGTCCAACTAAAAAGCGTCTTAATGTCAAAATCCTATGTCAAAATCACCTTGACAATCAAACTGAAAATAATCAGAGATGTGAACAGAAGCATTTACACTACTAACGTCTTCTTTGGATAGGATAGATAGACGTCTGTCAGTCGGTCCAACTAGCGAATCAAATTCGTTGGTTGGACATAGGCTGTGGCCCAACCAACGAATCACGACTGTACTCGTTCCCACTTCCATATTCTTCGCTTTCGATTCGTGCACATTCCACACAAAATAAAATACCAAAGTGTTTTCCCCAGAAAGAACTATTGTCCAAGAAACATGTAGAACAAATTGCAGAATCTAATACAGGTGTGTTTTGAGAGACATTGGGCAACATAGGAAACGGTTGCGCCACTTCCTAGGATTCAAAAGAACGAAACAGTGTTATTTAAGTAAGATTATATGGTGAAACCAAAACTTTGTGCATTATCGAAGTAATTGAAGTGATGTGGTGTTAAGTTGCTGAGGATGAGCAGCCAAAAGCGATGGTTCCTCGCAAGTAAGCCAGTTATCCATTCGCTTATCCGATTTACTCAAACATAGGAATTGATTCCTTCTTTCAAACACGAGCAGTTCATTGAATCTTCATGAAAATGACTTCTTACGTCTGCCCAGTTTACACTTGAAGAATTGTCCCAACTTTTGAGCAAGACTATCCTGTTCGGCATCAAGTCTTTTGGCACAACATCGACTGACATGAAACATTATATGGTAGTTGGCCATTTGACCTAACAGCCGTGTAGCATAAGCACAGACATAACACTAGGATCAATTCCTTAAAAATATCGCCAAACACTATACGCGCTTCTTACCAGTCATTTACAAATTAGTTAACTTTCAGACCCAGGAACTTTTTTTACTAGTGGTCTATCCCGTATACTTGCGCATATATCAGTGGCCTCATACATGGATTATAATCGTAAATGCTATCACTGTCCCAACTAAAAATATATTCAAAATGACCGCTAACGTTGGCAAAGAATGGTTGTCGAGTTTTATATCTGTTGGTCTGTGGTAAAAGTACCGTTTGGCATAAGGTATGAAAATACTTTTGAATGTATTTCGGGTAGATCGTACATTTGCGTACAAAACATTTCCAATGCAAAAGAAAGATAAATCTCGACAAACATACGATTACGGCGTTAAAGCCAACTGTCAAGATTCACTTTTAGCGGTAATTCTGGACAAACCAGTACTCTCCAACCACAGATGTTGGTAGTGAACAAAAGAGAAAAGTTCTCTTTTTCATTAAATGCTGTGAACTGTGCTGTCATATAGTCAAGGGAAGTTCAAAAGAAGGAATTAACACCTATGTTTGAACAAACCGATCAGACGAAAATATGACAAATTTGTGTCCAAGAGTTATTTGGCATACAAAATCAAAAAACTGCTCATGACTGAAAAAAGGATCCCTATGATCGAGTAAACCGGTTATACGAGTGGATAACAGGTTTGCTTGCGAGAGGCAATCACATTCGGCGGCATGACGTCAACAGCTCCACACCGCATCAGTTCCTTGAATTAGGTAATGGGCAAACCTTAGGCTCCATCACAAAAAATGTTTACGATCATTAACTTTTCTGGAGAACGGGACATTCTGGGGTATGATTTTCTGGGGAATGAAGCATTCTGGATAATGGATTTCTAGGGAATGATAAATTCTGGGCAATGTCTTTCTGGGGAACGGCACATTCTGGGGGATGGAATTCTGGGGATTGGCTTTCTGGAAAATGGCTTTCTTGGGAATGGTATACAACCGATTGCCTTGTACGCAGCGCACCTGGGTTCGATTCCCGACCCCGCACATAGGGTTAGAAATTTTTCTTAAGAGATTTTTCTAATCCGTAGAGGCAAATGACCTTAGAGTTAAAACCTCTATAATCGAAATAAAAAAAACATTATTCATGATATCAAAGGTTGACTTAAAATGTTATTCATAGATTTGGGAACATTAGTTCACAAGATCGAACAGTCTGGATACTTTCAAGTGAACTATTCCACGAAATTCGTAATTTTATTCATGATTCCATTCAATCTTTGTGAACTAATTCATGAGTCATAATATATTAGTCTCGATCCAATACCCGTGCGCGAGAAATAGTCCACAAAATCATCAAATATTATTCATGTAATCATAAACTGATTCAATGTTTCTATTACAATACTAGACCATTCGTGAACGTGAAATAGTGCACAAAATTATAAAATATTCATCGATTCGTGACTAGCTCATGATTCTCAGTACATGACTTACGATCTATCCTGCGTGCTTCTGATATTTGGAAGATATCTCTAATCATTTTCAGTTTCATGCAACGTGATCATGAATTTTTCAAATGAACTATTTCACAAAATTTGGAGTATTATTCGTAGAATCACTTTTGTTCCATGCACTTTTCCATGAAATGTCATTTATGGTCCTGCGGGCAGTAGTTATAAGAAAGCTATTAGGACCTAGCGCATCGTTATTCATTTGATAACGTTCAGTATGATGTTTGGGTACAAAAAGATAATATGCTGAGCACCAAGAATATATTATAGAGCCACTAATCGTGTTCGTGATATAGTTCACGGAACAAGAAACCGCGAATCAGGTACACTTTTATGTTCCTGTTCGTATTATCAGGATACTCCGAGTAAAAATATCATAATAAAACTGCTGATGTCATGTACATGAGTCACATCACACCACGTGCCAAATTCGAAAGCTAGCCCTAGAATAAAATATCAAGATAACGTGCAAATAAATTACAAAAATTGTGACTAAGATCCTTAAATTATGAATACAAATCACTCTACTCGTGATTAGAATATCAAAAATCGTGCACTCAATGCCGCTTACAAGGTAGTCTCACACGTTGACTGAATCCTTTGTAGGCGAATATCAAACCAAGTTTTGAGAAGGACGATCAACGACGGACCGAATGTGTACCCTGCGACAAATTCTGGATAAATTCCGGGAATACAACTTGCGGACTCACCATCTGATTGTGGATTTTAAGGCGGCTTATGATTCAGTAAAACGAAACGAACTGTGGCAGATAATGCTTGAACATTGTTTCCATATAAAACAGATTAAGCTGATTCGTATGATACTGGATGGGTTGAAATCAGATGTTGATCGCAGAGCAGTGGAAGTGCCTTTTAAAAGTGAAGCTGCGAGAATGGGACTGACTAAAATCTGCCATGATAAAGTACATGGTAGCTGGTAGAGAACGTGGCAGTCGTGTTGGTTTCGAGGTGGAAGTCGATGGGGTACGGTACAACGAATTCATATATCGTAGAACACTAGTGACATGTGATAACGATGTTATCCGCGTAAGAAAATGACAATTTTCCGCTGCGAATATGGTTTACATAGTCAGCTAATGTCCCATAGCCTAAGGACGCGCACAAGGCTTGGTCTATACAATCGCTGATACTCCCTGTTGTTCTGTACGACCATGAGGCATGTATGTTGAAGGAAGCAAACTGTCGAGAGCTCAGTGTGTTTGACAGAAGAATTCCTCGTTCAATACTCGGCGGCGCAGTAGAACATGGAAAATGGTCATGTCGCATGATTTATGAACTGTACTAAGTATACAACCATGCTAACATGGGAAGACTAATAAAACACGGCAGTCTACCGTGGGCTGTACTTGTAGTGCGAATGATGGAAGAGAAACCAGTTAAAGTTATGATTCTGTACAATTGAGGAAAATGCGGGTGCGGTCTGCGTTCATGAAGGTCCCTTTAATTTGGACCGTGGGTTGTGGTTGGTTAATTTTTTCCTGCATTTACTTTTCTTCATTAAAATGTTTCAATTCAAGATAAATTTAGAAAAGCAATTTCAGGTAAGCTTAACTGCGAAAGCTTGGAAAAGCGGCGATTTTGGGAAACGAAAAAAAGAAGTTTTTTCACACAACATTGCAAAAAAATTCATAAACGGTGTGAGAAAAAACTGCTTTTTTCGTTTTACAAGATGGTCGCTTATTGAGGCGTTCTCAGTTGAACCTTAACAGATTTTCATAAAAATGCGTTTGTGAGATGGATTTATTAGCCGAAAATATGCAAACAATGAAGCTTCCAAATTCAGTTTTTCAATAACCATACAGACAAAAATTTGATAATTTCAAAACAAGTGTGGGCATTTTAATGAATGTTTATGTTTATTGAAAATAAAATGTGAAAAAAATTATTCTTGGGCAGATATTTTCTAAGACTTTATTCAAATTTGTTTGGTATGAATATGTGGGAAATAATCGAACTCTTTCGAAAATAATTATCAAAAGAGCAGCAAATTTAACTATTGGCCCCGAGCGGCAAAAAACCTCGCGCCGCCACTTTGTGTCAGCCAAGAACATGTTCTAAATTCGATTTATATAATTACCAGCAACTTTTCTGTAACTTACTATGTACACATTAGTCCAATTAGCTCCATTACATTCTCATTGACCACGCCGCCGCCGTCTTGTTCACGATGGATAAGTAAGCACTACTTAGAAGAAGAATTTTTGATACCTTGTTGCAATTTGCTCGTATGACCGGGGAAGGTTTGGTAGGATGATACTTTATACGAATCACGTGGGCCGTCGGGCCAAGTGATTAATGTGAATTATATTTAAACCGCTACTTTGTATGAGTGTTTGCATCCGAACTTGATTAGCCGAGGCTAATGATTTATTTAGTTAAATTTAGAACCGGGAAACGAGTGTTTCAGATTCGTAAGAAATTTTGATGTCGGTAGCTACCCAAAGTCAGCATGTAGTTATATTGGATACATTGTAGCTTCGGCATCAGCACCGGGAGCCGCGAAAATGTCAACAAACTCTGGTACCAGCCTACAAGAGTCATCAAACTGCATTTGCATCAACTAGCTAAAGTAATTTTATTCATAGGTGTTTTTTCCCTTCGGCAGTCATATGAAACCGAATTTGCTGCGCTAAAAAATATTTTAAAGGAAGTGTGCAATATTGTTGTTGATGACAGCCTGTTACGTTTCTTCCAAATACAATGACTTTTTCGCGGAACAATATTTTCCCACAGTTTCGATTCAGGTTGCATTGGAAGTTGTTGTTCGGTGTTTTTTGCATAGCTATTTGCGTATCGAAATGCATTGATGAATTAGCGCGTGAGAAACGTGTGTTGTCGAACTTTAGTATTTAGTAATAATAGACGAGGCATTTTTTGTTTATAAAATAGGCTTGAGGAGGCGTCATTGTTTCAGACCACGTTAATTTGAAAACTACGTACTTCTAGATCTTAGTTAAACTTTTAGAAGTTGAGGTTATATCTACAGGTGTAAGACGCCTTCGCTAGAATTTCTAAACGCCCGTAAGATTAAAAATAGAATTCAGATGTTTAAGTTTTAACTTTTAATGATTATTTTCAGAATTTTACGGTTCCCACATACATTCACCGAGTTTAATTCGGTTACCTCTTGTTTTTGACAGGTGTTACAGCAGGCAGGAAACATCGAACGGCTGGGCCGGTTTCTGTGGTCACTGCCCCAGTGCGACAAGCTGCAGCTGAATGAATCCGTGCTCAAGGCCAAAGCCGTGGTGGCATTCCACCGGGGGAACTTCAAAGAGCTATACCGATTACTCGAGCACCACCAGTATGCACCCCACAACCACGCCAAACTACAAGCCTTGTGGCTGAAAGGTTAGTCTACTAAACTAAGCTACTGTTTGTTACGATTTGATTATAAGGACTTAAGGTGATGTACCTCTTTCTGTTCTGTCATCGGTATTAACGAGGACCTGCTTGAAATAAAGAACAATGATAATGTGATAAAAGCAAACAATATCCTGATTCTTGAAAATGATTTTTAGTCTCAGTCAGCAGTGCAGTGTCGCTAGTTAAATTTTCCGAATCTTTCAATGCAAAATAATCGTGAGTGCAATGGAGTAAAAACCAATTCACTAACATAGTTTTTTCCATCTTGGAACAGCTACGGTTGCCGGACAAGCGAGGAGAGGTAGAAGATGGAGAAAATGAAAAATAAAGATGAAAATTATAATTACTAAAATTATAAAGAAAATGCAAGAATACCGTTTTTACTTAATGCCACAATGTCAAGGGTAAAAAAAATTAAAGGGTTGTGTACAAGACACGACCGCAGTTACATTGAAAATGCAGCATTATTAACCCTTAAAGGCGCAAATAATTTTTTTCCATTATATATTCGTCCTAATAAGGACAGTTTGCTAATAACTTTGGGATACGGGACGAAAATCCTTTGAAACAATTCGAACCTTGTCGCTCCGGCGATTCGTTTCTGCACACGTTCATACACACAGACGAATATTCCTCCTTTGCAGCTCATGTCAAATGAGCACTATGTAACACAACGCGATCTCTTTTATTAACTTTTTGGTGCAGACGGAAGACCATCCTTTTGTGCGACAAATAAAAATATTTTCATCATTGTTTTTGATGTGCCTTTCGCTTAGCGGCAGGGTTGCCACATTCACTGATTTCCTTAAAGGTTTAGAAAAACTTTCGGGTTGGTAGATTATTTTGAAGAATATTTGCATATATTATGATTCATTGGTAATGGTACAGAATTACCAAGCGCAAACTTAATACAAGTTAATAAAAGGAATTATCTAATTGAATTCATTTTTCCATTATGTATTCGTCCTAATAAAGACGGTTTACTAATAACTATATTTTAAGATACATGACGAAAAGCCTATGGAACGATCTGAGCCTTACGGCTTATACGCACGGCATAAACCAGCAATCTCGCTTCTGTTCCGCCACCGCGTTTGAAGCTGCGAACAAAATCTTTCCAACGCACAGACAAACGTTCCCCTTCCGTAGCTCGTGATCAAATGAAAGATCTAACAGCTATCCTATAAGGGACCGTCCATAAATGATGTAGCATTTTTTGAGCGATTTACAACGCCCCCCTCCCCCATCGTAGCATTTCGTCACAAGCCTCTAAGTACCCCCTGGTAATTACGTAGCTTGACGGTAACTCTCCCTTCCTTTTCCCCGTAAAATTAAAAAAAAATTAAAAAAGATGTTAGTTTTTCCCCTTTAAAAAAGCTACGTAGCATGCACATGACCCCCTATCCCCCTGTCATCACACATCATCACAAAATACAAAACTCCCCCCTCCCCCATATAATGCTACGTCATTTATGGATGATCCCTAAGCAACAATAACGATAATCCAACTGGTTCTGCAAGCAGAATAGGCGTGGCAATGAATGAATTCGGTCAAAAACATTAATTTTATATCATGCGATGAAATGTGTAGGACGCTTATGAATGTCGAGATGAGGTCCGTGTTAGGGAAAGTCTTGCGCGAATTTGTGAAAATTGTATATGCTTTCCCTATTTATTGCACATTTACGGATTTTTCAATAGTGTGCTAATAAAATACACAGATAAATTTGAAAACATTTTTTTACTGGCAATTTTCAGCATCGATTGGTGTTCGAATCATGAAAATCCATCAATAATTAACAAAACGTAAGCGAAAACTTTGTTTTCTTACATTTTTTCAATGTTTTTACAATAATACGGATTTTTCAATAGTATACAGTTGCAATACCAATTTATAGTTGAAACCAATTTTTAAGGTGGGCTTCTCTGAATCTATTAGTATTTAAATGACGCAAATCCATCCACAATTAACAGCGCTACAGTTGTTTAAAATTATGCCACATTTTCGTGACGCAGTTCGTAATCAGATTTTAGTTTTACACCTAGCCCCAGCCCCATATAGTAAAGTAAAGCATTTTCAATACTAAAAATGATGGATCGGTAAGTTCTGGGACATGACCGGAGAGATGTAGAACATTTATGAGTCATTCATTCATAGAACATCAAATTTCCTATTGTTTTGTTTTGAAACGTCTATATTAAAGTCTCCCGAAATAACCATTGGAATATTTTTCAGAGCGCACTTTCACAAGAAGTAAATTCGTCAACTAGCACGGCACCAGCAATTGCTTCGCCAGCAGCTTCCCATTATTAACCAGCCCGGAGCAATCAAATAAATCTACAGTAGTTGACAAGCTGATTATTAGGGCATTGCAAAATTATTATTTTTTAATTCTCAAAGGCTTTCCCTCTCATATTGTGACAAATGTCAAAGTAAGCTCAGATGCCAAATTTCACAACATTTGGACGATTCTAGACTCCTGCCCACTTCGCTTAAAATTTGTGAAATTGGTGCTATGGGAAGAGGAAAAATATATTAAATGCTATAACTTTTGAAGTAACAATCAGAAAATTATAATTTATACCTCTTTTTAAAGGAACCAACCTTAGTCTTTGAAGGAAGATATTCCTGTTTCTACGAAAATACGGAAAAGTGAGGTACTGGGTCATTTTGGCCCCAAAATCCCCTATTTTTAATAATGTTTCTGTTTTTCTAGTGTAAAAAATCTCAGAAATCAAATGGAACCTTTTCGACTTTTGCCCGAATACGAGAAGTTGGGGTTATAGGGCCTTTTGTCATTCATATTAAATTTTATCATTTTCTCGTGCGTATATCTCTATTATTCTTCACTCAATTGTAATAAATTGTACCTTGAAGAAAATTCGAATCGGAACAATCGGCAAAGACCTACGCGACGAAATTAGGACTACGATTGGAAACTCGGAACATGAAACTGCAGGTCACTCTGCTTTCCAGCTTTCGACAGGATAATCTACGACGAACTCCAACCACGCAACTTTGAAGTCGTAGCACTGCAGGAACTTTGCTTGACAGGACAAAAGGTATGGAAAAGCGCGCATCGGGCGGCTACTTTCTACCAGAGCTGTGGCACCATCAACGTGCTGGGAACCGGCTTTGTAGTGCCGGGTAGGATGCGTCAACGCGTGATTGCATGGACTCCGATCAACGCAAGGATGTGTAAGTTGAGGATCAAAGTCCGTTTCTTCAGCTACAGCATCATCAATGTACACTGCCCACACGATGGAAGACCCGACGACGAGAAGGAAGCGTTCTACGCGAAGCTGGAGGAGGTGTACGACGGCTGTTCTCAACGAGATGTGAAAATCGTCATCGGTGATATGAACGCTGAGGTAGGACGAGAGGTAATGTTTATACCGGTTCTAATCGACGGGCGATTCTTCTCTGATATCACCAACGTTCGTACCTACTGCTGTGCGAATATAGATTCTGACCATTATCTAGTTGCAGTATGCATGCGCATAAAATTCTCGACCGTGTACAACACTCGTCGTAGTCGAACGCCAAGGCCCAACATCGCGCAGCTTCGGGACGCCGGGGTAGCCCAAAACTACGCACAGCGGCTGGAAGCAGCACTACCTACGGAAGAACAGCTGGGCGCAGCTACTCTTGAAGACGGCTGGAGGGAGATCCGTTCCGCCATAGGAAGTACTGCTATAGCGGCATTAGGTACAGCGATTCCGAATCGAAGAAACGACTGGTTCGATGACGAATGTTAATAGAGGAGCAGAATGCAGCACGAACGACGATGCTGCAGCACGGAACGAGACAGATTGTAGAGCGATACAGACAAGCACGCAACAGGCAAACCTCGATCCTCCGGAGAAAGAAGCGCCAACAGGATGAACGAGATCGCGAAGCGATGGAACAACCGTACCGCGTGAACGACACACGGAAGTTCTACGAGAAGCTGAACAGTTCGCGCAAAGGCTACGTACCGCAAGCCGATATGTGCAGGGACTTAGACGGCAACCTTACGAATGAGTGTGAGGTGATTGAGAGGCGGAAGCAGTACTATGACGAGCACCTCACCGGTGAAGCAGCAGAGGACGAAGGCGGTATGGCAACGGATCTTAGAGCACGCGCAGAAGACGATAGGCTGCCGGCCACTGATCTTCAAGTCAAGGAGGCGGTCGGCCGGCTGAGAAACAACAAAGCTGCTGGTGTAGATCAACTACCCAGCGAGCTATTAAAATACGGTGGTGAAACACTGGCTAGAGCGTTGCACTGGGTAATCGCCAAAATTTGGGAGGAGGAGATTCTTCCGGAGGAGTGGATGAAGGGTGTCGTTTGCCCAATCTACAAAAAGGGTGACATGTTGGATTGCTGCAACTACCGCGCAATCACACTACTTATGTGGGTTCCCGCGCCACCACGGACCAAATATTCGCGTTTCGGCAGGTTCTGCAGAAGTGCCGCGAATACAATGTGCCCACACATCATATGTTCATCGATTTCAAATCGGCGTATGACACAATCGATCGAGATCAGCTATGGCAGATAACACACGAGTACGATTTCCGGATAAGCTAACACGATTAGTCAAAGCGACGATGGATCGGGTGATGTGCGATGTTCGAGTATCACTCTCGAATCCCTTTGAAACTCGAAGAGGGTTACGGCAAAGTGATGGTCTATCCTGTTGTTCAACGTTGCGTTAGAAGGTGTAATAAGGAGAGCGGGGATAGACACGAGTGACACGATCTTGGCTTCGCCGACGACATCGACATAATGGCACGGAACTTTGAGGCGATGACGGAAACGTACATCAGACTGAAAGCTGAAGCCATCAGGATTTGACTTGCCTTCAACGTTTCGAAGACAAAATGCATGAGAGGAAGAGGTTCTAGAGACGACAATGGGAGCCTCCCATCCCGAGTTCGGATGGACGGTAACGAAATCGAGATGGTCGACGAATTCGTGTATTTGGGTTCACTGGTGACCGCCGACAATGATATCAGCAGAGAAATTCAGAGACGGATCTTGGCGGGAAATCGTGCCTACTTTGGACTCCGGAGGACGCTCCGGTTGAACAAAATTCGCCGCCGCACGAAGTTGATTATCTACAAGACGCTGATTAGACCGTTGGTCCTCTACGGCCACAAGACCTGGACTATGCTCGTGGAGGACCAACGCGCCCTTGATGTTTTCGAACGGAAGGTGTTGCGTACTATCTATGGTGGTGTGCAGATGAAAGACGGAATGTGGCGCAGGCGAATGAACCATGAGTTGCATCAGCTGCTGGAAGAACCATCCATCGCGCATACCGCAAAAATAGGACATTTGCGGTGGGCTGGACACGTCGTAAGAAGGTCGGACGACGACCCGGTGAAGATGGTTCTTGAGAGCGACCCTACAGGAACAGGTAGACGGGGTGCACAGCGAGCACGGTCGATCGACCAGATAGATCTTTCGAAGACTGCGAGGCTGACGACAAGCAGCAATGACCCGAGTGGAGTGGAGACGACTTCTGCATACAGCAAGAGACAACAAGGCTCTAGCCTGAACGGATAGGATTGGATAGGATAGATAGCCTGCTCGTCCATTTTGGTTTGCACTCTTATACGCAGTTGAAGTTGGTGTAAAAAATTTAAAATTCTTCAATAACTCTAGAACGAATGAGTATTTTTCAAGAAGTGTGCGCCGCGCCGCCGATCTCAGGTCAAATTGTTACATGCAGTCTTCAACGATATTTTTACACGCAGTCTTCAACAATAATTTAATTTTTATATGAAGTCTTCAACAATATTATGTGGTTTTAATACCTCAACATTTGTCTGGAACATTATTTGCACGAACAGTCGCAGTGAAAAAAGTTATTTCTATTCTATTCTATTCTAACCCTTGCACAGCCAGTATTGAAAAGCATCCTGGAAAACACTGCAGTTATTCTTTAGTGTTTTTCTTATCAACATTAATATTTGAAGCATATTATAATATGTCGCAAATATTAAAAAAAAAATAAATATTAAAAAAAACAGTCACAGTGAAAAAAGTTATATTAAAAAACTAAATTTAAGGGGGTTGCCTTAGAAAACGCTTTATAAATCGATAACCTTAAGTCCTACAAGCTCCAGTTGTTCAACAAAATTCTTCACTATGAGCATTTATAAAACTTTGTCGAAGACACCAACTTTCGAACTTGTCAGTATAAAAAGTTAATTTTTCTAGTTCAATCATAGTAAGCCATGGTTAAATTTAATTTTTATAAGATTGTGGGGTGTATTCATACGAACAATTTCTCCAAAGACACCCTGTGAATATATTCGATGGTTTGGCCTCTAGTGAATTAAGTTCACGTTTTTGGCATTTTAGTAGAGATTGTGTTCTTGCTTATTTTGTTTTGTGTTAATCGTCATGTTTTTATCCATAGCTACTTTTCCTTACTTGCTGTCCAACCTTCGCGATATATCAGACCTGCTCAGGTCTGCTGCAAATATCGTCACCTGTTGAGACATGAACCGATCCGGAGGTGTCGACCGTAAGGATTTACATCTCTGTACAACCGCCTTAGCCGGGCTTCTTATCCTTCTTGGTGCTAGTCGTTCCTATTTATCTGCTAGCTGGTGCTGAGAACTTCTCGGCAGCGGTATTTCACTCTATACCGATGCCCATTTTCACGATCCATTTCGCTGCCGCTCCAATGGAATAATCATCGGCGGTAAAATTTCTCCAGACAACGATATACCGATTTTCTCCAATTTCGCGTTTTTCCTCCTTAGCTGCCGTTGTTAGCCCGCTGACCGACATTTCCTGTCTACTCATTACTGTTGCTAATATCGAAGCTTGTCGAAACGTGAACTGATCCTTCAAAGAAGCCGTCCAACTAGATATACATTCCTTTCCAGCCACGCTCGCAAAGTTTTGTTCTTTTTTTTCATTGACTTGTGTCTAGAGTGACCAAACTCAAATGACATTTCATGTGTCAAAACGGTTTGCAGTATATTTTAATAAATAGTTAATAATTTTTTAATAGTAATTCAAAACCCTCATGAGGGGGGGGGGGGGGTTGAACCCCCAACCCCCTCCCCTCCTTGCGCACGGGCTTCGGGATGAGAAACTATTTCACATTTCAACTACGGATGATCAGACGACACACTTTATAATTAAAATTTAAAAAAAAAACATTCGCAAACCTCAAAATGTACATTAATTAGAGCAAATCAAATTAACTCTTCATGCGAAGAAAATAGGCACCCAGAAAAGGGCAGTTTTTTCTTTGTTTCATTTAGAGAATTTGCGATGTAAGTTGCGCAGGCATTCTTTTATCTCACTGGCACCATTTCCTGCCATTTCTAATATTTCGGCGGCAAGTTATTCCATCACTGCTTCAGGTAGACGGGTACTACAACACCGACACGCTCGTAACCCTTTCTCAGCAAACGATGGAATCAGCCGGCAGGAAACTGAAGGCTGACACAAACCGAGAAGGATTTTTTCTATTTCCTTCGCCTTCCCACCTTTACTGCTTCCAGACGAGCTTATGTGTGGTGTAGCCAGTACGAGCGTATCACATTAATGATGCTGCACTCGCATACGACCTCCGGTTTTGTACTCGGTTCAGTTTACGTTCGAAGCCATAAAGGATGTCCATCGAACGGAAAGAAAATCAACGCTTGCACACTACCCCTTGCTCACTTGTGTGCTGTGCTCGGTTCAATTTAGGTTCAACGTACAATGGGCCGGCCATCGAAAGAAAACAGTTTACTTCCATCATCAAAGAGGTGGACCTTCGAACGAAAAACCAGTCTGGCACGCGTGGTTCTTCGGTCGAATTGTATGGACCAATCATGGCGCAGATAATAACTGCTTTCACAAAATCCACTATTTCCGTCATTTTCAGTAATTGTACATTCGATGGAATTAGTTTAACTTAATTGTTTTCCAGGCTTATAGCGCAAAAATCTAATGTTCCCATTCAACACAACGGCTGACATTTGCATTCAAAAAATCGGGTAAAATTCCGGTCAAAAATTTTGAAACGGCGAGGGGAGTATTTTATTTAAAGAACTACAAGGGACAACACTGTGGGGTCGCACGAACTGTAGGACTACACTACTTAATGTGAAATATTTCATTAATAATAAATCAAATATGGTGGCAGGCATAGCGTAGTTGGTAAATCGATTGCCTTGTACGCAGCTCACCTGCATTCATTTCCCAACCCCGCACATAGGGTTAGATATTTTTCCAAAGAGATTTTTCTAACTCGAAGACAGGTGAATGATCATAAGGTCAAATATATTTTTTAATGTAGAATACATTTAAGGTTTCAATATAGGGGTCCCGTTTCAAAATATCGGCTGCGGCGCCGCGTCAGATTTTGAACGTTAATAACTTTTATCATACTTAACAGAATGATTTGATGTTTAGACCAATTTGTTGCAAATATGTTCCTCTATGCTGTATTAAAATTTGAAGTATGTATATCATGTACTAATAACAAAAAAAATGTGTTTTGAAAAATCTTTCGAAAACGACTCGGAAAAGTGAAAATTTTCAGCCCATCCCGCACAGAGCCGTCGTTATGGTAGACCTACCGAACAATAAAATAATGAAAAGTTTATATATAGGTCCATTACATGTTTGTTCGTATGGTTATTCGCATTGGGTTGCTTGACGAGAGCACTTGGTGGGGGAAAGACGGCATATTCCTTTGGTTAGGCCATTAGAAGCCGGACGGAAAGGAAAGGCTCATGCACGGCACGAGAACGAGCGAGAAAGCGATAGTAGTGCATATTAGCGCGATTATATAAATATCTGTCGGTCGGTTTTTCTCATCATTCGTATTCGTTCAAGCTCTAGCAAGCAGCCAGTCCACCGAAGAAAAGCAGTCGGCGATGACGACGGCGGAAAAAGTGCCCCAGCTACTGGTGACTCATCGCAACCCGATCAGGAACTGTCGCCCTGCAAGAATTTCGCCCCAACTAAAGGGCAACAGAGTAGGCTATCGTTCCAGCGTCTGGGTCGTGAGATTGTGCAGGACTGCAAAGTCGAGCTACGCTTACAAAGCTCAGTCGTAATGATGCCCCGAGAAGCCAACGATGCCTACTTGGTCGGTTTGTTCGAGAATGCAAAATAGTGCTTTCTAGCTCACCGTGTCCGCGGGGAGTGCGTCTAAATTATGCTCCCGCAATAAAACAATAAACGGTTCTTTACAGGACCAATTAATTGTGTTCTAATAAGAGTTAAACTGAAATTTACATTTTATGGTGTATAACAAATAATTTTCAGAAAGCAATATAAGAAATACGATGTGTGGAAAGAAAGAAAGAGAATTTAAATTATCTTCTCTCGCTCGTTTTCGTGCACTGCTTTTCCATTCTTTTCTGCTGCTACTACCATCATAACTAAAACGAATGTGCGTGTTCCCCCACCATCTCATGGCCAGTGTTGCCACAATTGCATGTCGCTATAACAATTTGAATTATTTTATTGATCCTCTCTAGTATTGATAAAATATAGAACATGCAAAGTACACTAGTCGCATGCTTTTATTCGAACTTTTTGGCAGCCTCCGTTGATTAACTGCATAAATCGATTTGTTTGTGCAGCTCCTTGCTAGTAGCAAACTAAATAGCCTTTATCAGCGCTAACAAATAAAACAAAAGAATTTAAATTTGTGAAAATCTTCTCTTTCCTTCTTTTCAAATCTGCAACATTCTTTGAAAATATTGTTGGAATGTTGTTATTGAAAAACTGAACATGCAAGTTTGCTAGCACTGGCCACTAGATTGAAGGCGATGGAAAGACAGAATATTCGTTTTGGTTATGCTAGTATTGGTAGCCGAACGGAAAGGAAAGGCACAGGAATGGCACGAAAACGAGCGGGAGAGCGATAGTAGTGCTTTCTTGTGTTTTCATATATGAATATTGGTCGGTCGGTTTTTCTCATCATTCGTATTCGTTCAAGCACTAGCAAGCAGCCAGTCCACCGGAGGAAAGCAGTTGGCGATGATGACGGTCCGCAAAAGTGCCCCAGCTACTGGTGGCCCGTCGCAACCAACTACCGATCAGGAACTGTCGCCATGCTAGTATTTCGCCCCAACTAAAGGGCAACGGAGCAACTAATCCGCTGGCTAACATTCCAGCGTCTGGTTCGTAAGGTTGTGTATTACTTCAAAGTCGAGCTACGCTTACAAAACTCAGCCATAATGAAGCCACTGATGCCTACTTGGTCGGTTTGTGGGAGTGGGCGTAAATTACAATAAAAGCAACGGTTCTTTTCAGGACCAATCAATTGTGTTCTAGTGAGAGTTAAACTGAAACTTTTATTTTAAGGTGTGTAGCAAATTTTCAACAAGCAACATAATACGTTGGGTGGAAAGAAGTAGCTTGCACACGGAACAAAAATTTAAATTATCCTCTCGCTCGTTTCGTGCACTGCTTTTCCATTCCTTTCTACTGTTATTATCAGTATTACCAAAACGAATGTGTTGTTGCATGTGTTTAAGAGAAACGTTGAAGTCGCATGCTTCTATTCAAGCTTTTTGGCAGCCCCCGTGAACTAACTGCATTAAATGATTTTTTGTGCAGCTCCGTGCTAGTAGCAAACAAAATGGCCCTACCAGTGTCTGATTCGTGAGATTGTGCAGGATTTCAAAGTCGAGCTAAGCTTATAAAGTTCAGCCGTAATGGTACCCGAAGAAGCCAGTCTTGTCGTTTTGTTCGAGGCTACAAAACAGTTCGCCAGGCACGTAACTATCATGCCAAAAATATCCAACGATCCAGCGCATCACCATCAACACCAACGCCGATACCAAAGGTTCTTTTCAGAACCACCATTATTACCATAGAGAATTATTTGAAAATTTCCCATTCAAACGTGATTCTGTTGAATATTATTAGATTTAAATTAACGTCTCGAATTGAAATCACGACGCTCCGGTTATGTGACAGACATTACCCACCCATCTTTTTTTATTGTGACCACGACACCCCATTTCAATATTTCTGAATGAACAGAAGGTCGAGTTTGGAAAGTTTGTAACTTTCATTGTATTTAACCAAATTACACAATGTTCGCACTAATGATTCAGAAATATGATCAGGAATCTTCTGTTAGATTTGTAAGTATGTATAATTTACATGAATAAAGAAAAATTGATTTTCAGGAATCAATTATTATCTGTTCTTCCATTGGCCAGTACTACGCGACTTCCTCATGCTAACAATTAATTTCATCGTTAGCCATCTCCCTCACCAAGGCCAACAACGCCAACAAAACCGGTCCTTTTCAGGACCACCATCATTTTTGTAAAGAATAATTTGAAATATTCCTCGCCCAAATCACCTTTTGTCCGAAAATTCCAATGAGTATCAACATATTTGAAGAACGTGTTCCTTATGTATTCTACATCTCTCCGGTTATGTCGCAGACATTACCCACCCATCTTTTTTCATACAGTTTACGTATAACCAATCAAACTCGAGTGTTACATATTGAACCAAACCGTCTTGCTTAGCTGGTCATTTTATTAGTAGTAGGCGATTGAATCCGATTAAACTTATTTGAGAAGATCTGATGAAAGAAGACAGAAAACTGCGACAGAAAACCAAACTAATAGCTGAAACTGTTTTAAATCTTTATGGGACAATTTCAACCTTGAAAATATCGTAAAAACATTTCGATTGTGTGCAATAAAAATCCGGATCGATGAAGAAAAATCAAGTTTTAGACAATATTTCATGTGTAGAACTAGTTTTATTTTGCTATTATTGCAACTTTCTTAAAGTAAACATATAAATATATCGTAAACGTACACGAATGAAAGATACGCACCAAGCAAAGAGAGTCGACGCTAGTGATGGTGGGTGGAGCGAAAGAGACAACTAGTACCACGACACTAAGTTAAATGTGTTCGCACATGGGGTTCGGCTGTACAAGAGATTTTGTGCACGTGTTTATGCATTCGAAATTGTACACAAAATGTGTGCTGGAAAGGAGCACAGCACCTGAGATAGCATGGTGTTTGATCGGATAAGCTCAGTCACCTATTGAACGGCACTGCGTAGCGTACCTCTACAGCCACTTATCTTATCAGTTTGCTACACTGGCTTTCAAATGTAAATAGTGCAAACCAATTTTTAAGCAAATGACTTTTACACTGTGTAGTAGCATCCTTAAACTTTTAAGAACAATGAATAAAGGTTTAAATTTGGTGAATTGTTTTGAACAAATATTAATTTTCAAAAAGGTGCGGCATCTTACCCGGATCTAACCTATATTAGAAGACAACTAAAATGGCAGTGTGCGCTCCACAACTCATTTGTATTTGCATAGCTATATTACTTTGCTAGGGTGATCGTAGAATTTAGAATCCATAACAATGAAAACGACATGCACAAAAAAGGTTTGTTGATTCAACCAGTCAAGTGTCCACTTCCTCTTTGCGGCTCTAATATTGAAAGGCAGAGGATATTTAAATTATAATTCAAATAGAGTCGATCCAGATGATTTTGAGTTGTTTGTTTAAATCCCTTTTGCCTACCTACCACCGCCGTCGTTAAGCAGGAAATGGGTACAATATGCTATCAACATGTTGCCATGTTGCAAACTGCATCGCGCACGCTCAGACGATACAAGATCAGCAGCCGCGTGTCAAACATGAGGTTTTCATTTAATTAATTTTTATGCACTTCCCTCCGACTTCCCTTCTCGATACGATACGGCGTCACCCTTCACGTGCGCATCCCCTCGGACAGTAACTTCCATCGAGCGTTGTTTGTTTTTCACATCGCCTAATAAATATGAACCGACGAACGATGCGTTACTAATCTTGATCCCATTATGTACACCGCATCCTGCCTTTCTTACTACCTATATTCCGTGGTGGTCGTCGCGTTAGCAACCTGGATTTTCATCATCCTTTCTTCGGTTTATTGTGTAGGGGGTTTTCTTTTCCCAGTATATCTAGGAAGAAGACAACTGCAAGACTTCCTATCGAAAATGAGGTCAGTTAACCTCCCAATCCGGTTCATACACTATTATCAAATTACCAATCACCCAATTTTGGTAGTAACACAGAATTTTACCTCAGAAAATTTCTGATCTACTAGAAATATGATCCAAATTATTTCGTTCTTTAGTAACGTATTATTTTAAACATTTATCTGGAAAATCTATCTCAGATTCTTTAAAACAACTAGAGATCCTCATCGAATAGCCTAACAGAACGAAAAACAAAATCTAAAAAGGAATGAAATGCCTGAAGTCCTATAAATTTTGAAGGAGAATAAATAAAATTACTTCTGCATCATATCTTCAGCGACACTAGTCTTCCACATAAAAAACCTCTTATTTACTTTGGCCAACCAGGTGACTGAAAGCACAACGTTCGAGAGAGTTGGATGTCTTCGGCTCGAAACAATTTGATTTGAGCCTCCACAAAGCCAACAAACGAGACTCAAATGTTGTTTGGGTGGTTTTGAATGTGTATTTCTTTTACCCTTTCTTCGAGATCGAATCAGTCCGATAGCATCAGTCATCGGAGCGAGCTGAAATCGGAATCTGAATCATCAACAGAATGTGTTATGTTCGTGAATTCCAAAGTGTTTGGCTTAGTTAGATTCTGGAGATGAGCTGAACACTATAAGTTAGCGAGTTAACAACATTCTGGATATTGGTTGTAATATCATTACCAGTTAGGGCTACCACCTCTGGTGAGGGTTTTACCCGGAAATTTTTATTGACATGGAATAGGCTTCATCTTCAAGAGAAACATGAGTAAACACTGAAACCAGACAAAAATTTGAATCAAAGTGATCGCTCGACATTTTAGAGTGTTTTAAACGATTTTTATTACCAACTAAGTTGAACAGAAACAAGTTAATTTCTTTGAATCCAACTCTTCAGGTTACCAATTTTGCACTGGTTGAAAAATTACCAAATTAACTTTTGTTGACAGTTGAATGCTTTGTTTTGGTAAAGCATAATGCGCACCACATTAAGCTGTAAATTGTTCGCGTTTTTCGATAGGTGAAAAATTTAACTGCCACAGCTAACTGTAAAGCATCCAAAAGCATCAGCATATCTCGCTGTGGAGCATAAACCAAACGACTGTATCGATTTTGTTGGCTATTTTCGGCAAATTTGAGACTAAGAGAAACGAAAGCAATGAAAATGAAAGACGGATAGGTATTCTAGAGCGAATCAGTTATAAATTTAGAACGGAAAACTAGGACTAGGCAGGCTCATATGGATATGATCGAAAGGAAATGTGAAGAATTCTTTGCCTTCTGCTAAGTAGGAGTTGGGCGTTGCACCCAAGTCTACCGCATGGTCTATGGTAGAACATAACTCATCATCATGTTTTACCGCCGACGCCGGCAAAAATCCTCGCCTAGAACGACCATGCGATCATTGTTCTCCCTTTCGATCATGTCCATATGGTCGGTGTTAGGTCAGACCGGACTAAGTGACAGTGCATTGATTTCGAGAAAAACGCGTTTAAAGTTTGAATCGCAGCATCCTTTACATTATAAATGGAAAATAATTTTTACCATAATTCTTGTTTATCGTTTCATATTTCAAATCTGGTAAAAGTGGAATGTAGATGAAGAAATTCTTTATCCAGTGCTATCATTAACTCATTTTTTGATGTTTTGCGACTTGGTCCGGTCTGACTTAACACCGACCATATGAGCCTGCCTAGTCCTAGTTTTCCGTTCTCAGAAAGATCTCATATCTATTGAACAACTCGTTCCATGGCGACATGACCGGGAGCTCTAGTGATCCGTACACCGAAAACTAAATATCAGAATGACGGTTCGCGTAGCCATCCAAGAATACACGCAAATATGTGAAAGGCCACAGGGTTACAAAACTGAATTTATACACGCGACAAATATGTCCACTTACGAAGGTCCTTTGCGATTATCTACGCTCGTGATCGCGCAAGCTTGATAACACTCTGGTAATAAGTTGAATGTTTTAGTACTTGCGAAGTTACAAACGCGGTCTCAAATGCGAACTCACAAACGTCCGTGTTCGCGCGATCATGGATCGGTCACGTCAGGACATATTTATCCTCCGTCCTAGCAACTTAGATCCATACATTCAGTTGGACTAATCAAAAAAATAAAGCGCATATCCATTAGATAACACGTTCCATGGCGACATGACTGGGAACTTTAGTGTTACGGGAGAACCCACTTTTTTCGAATCTGAACCGTACACGAAAAATTACCAGATTCACCAGATTCACGGCACGCGCGAGATCGTTCCAGGACACACGCGAATATGTGAAAGGTACACGGTTACAAAGTAGAATTAATACACGCGCACACGCTACATACAAACGCACGCACGATCGAACACGTTAACGTACAAACGCTCGAGCCCTTCGCGATGTTACGCGCGATCGCGAAGTCTTTACGCTCGCACATACATATCTGTACCATACAATGTCACATCCAGAATCGCGACCCGCTGCAATTGGTCGTAAACAATGATTTTTTGGGCGACATTGCCTGTCTCGTCTGCAATTGTAGTGTGTAATTCTGATGGGGAGCTCTTCCAAGAACCTAGCTGTACAGCTCCAGAAGGACAACTCTAGAAAAAAATGTAGATTAATCACGTAAATGAAAAAAAAACGACGTCATCGCGACCCATATGTAAAATGAACCATTATTCGGATAAGGAGGGGAGGGTTTAGGGTTTCAGTGCGAATAGAATATTCGTGCGATTTTTCTAGAAATTTGAATGGAGCGAATTGATCAAAACTTTTGTACATTAAAAATTATCATTTCAATAACATTCTGTAATTTTTCTATGCAAAAATATCGACCAGCGACACAGTGACGAGGTTTTTTGTAGAGCGTCTCAGGAAAAAACACGATTTGCGGTGTTAACTGCCATTCAAAAACTACTTAACGACAGTGGATCTGGATGAAGTAAATTACAAGGTTTCTCCACTCAATGGAACAAATATTTTTAATAGGCCCTTTCAAAAATGACTGGTTTCTGCCAGAAATTCGGCTCTCATTATAGAACGATCCCGACTCGGTTATTTCATTTAAGTCGGAATTTCGGCGAAAGTCATTCGGAATTCCGATTTGAATTACAGTTGGGAGATAATCACATCTTTAAAACTTTTTACATTTCTTATAAAAGAAATGTATAGAATTCGGTCAAACTTTCAAGATTTTTTCCGAGGCCCGGAGGGTCGAGTCTTATATACCAATCGACTCAGCTCGACGATTTGGGACAATGTATGTGTGTGTGTCTGTGTGTATGTAACGGACAAACTCTTATACGTGTTTCTCAGCAATGGCTGAACCGATCTTATCCAAACTAATTTTAAATGTAAGACCTGTCAGCCATACAGAACGCTATTAATTTGTTTTTGTTTCTGATGTTTAGTTTCCAAGATATGAATGTTTGAAGGTGTAAAAATGGCGTTTTCTGCAGTTTTTTTTAAAATTATCTGCCGAAATTGACAACATAGATTAACGCTTTATATATTTTTAAACAGCTTTAAATACCTTTCGAACGAACTATAGATTGTTGAAATCGGACTATTATCAAAAGAGATATTTAACATTAAATACGGACGAAAAAAAATTATCATTTCCCTTTGCCAGAAATATGACCAAAAACATGTAATCTATTATTAACGCCAAAACGGGTAATTTTAGGTCAATAGTATCTTCGGAGAATTTAATGGTGGTAATATATACTTTCTTTTGGTATTGTGCTTTTGCTGATTAATTCCCCTACGAGTGAGATATTTTCATAAATTTTCTTGGAAATGATTCTATTGTAATGATGTCTTCAGCAAATTTGTAGCTCTTACTTTTGCGAATAAATTTACTGAAGACATCAAATATCTATTTTAAATGCTTTAAAAATTATGGCTTGTTTGTGGATTACCCTTTGTCGCCTATTTATTTTTCTATATAGTAATAATCCATTTAAATAAGCGAAACATTATTTCGATAAAACGAATTTTGTATTTCATTTTTCTATCTACAACCGCTAGAAATAATCACCGAACAATTCCCAGTTGTCTGGAAGGAACTTATTTATCAGTGCAAAAATGTTCATTTGCGCGAACCTCCTGACTGCAATTTTTTAACTTAGAACCATCGGATCGATTTGAAACATATCGGAAAATGAAAAGCGAAATAAATAACTCCAAGCAACGGCGTAGCCAGGAGAAGGCTTTGGGGTCTAACACAATACACACCAACCCCCCCCCCCCCAATTTATTGATGCTGACTGATTTAATGCAATATTACAATAAGAATTATCTGATCCGTACATTGATAACCTCATGAAGACTTTTGAAAGATTGTCGGAATGGTATCCTTATATGTAACTGATCTATTGGTCCTGATTTCACAGTTGTCTAATAACATCAATATCAAATACCTGCCTGAAAACATTCCAATAGAAACTTCCAGAGTTCTGAAATCAATCATAATCCTCAAATTTGCTTTCATATTGAGTTCGCTTTTGAAGAGATGTACCGTAATAAGGGTCTTTATTTAATAGGAAGCGAAGTTGATTCAATGTCTATGAAACATAGAACTGCTCACCAAAACATTGCATAACTTTCAACATTTGTTAAAAATGTTTTTGCTTTTCTCATTAAGTCTAAAAATCGCCAATCTAACCCCGGCCCGGAGGTGTCATATGCCATTCGGCTCAGTTCGTCGAGATCGGAAAATGTCTGTGTGTGTGTATTTTTTTTACAATGGAGAAGACCTTTACGTCCTAGCCCAGTACACGTGCTATTGGTAGGGTCCAAGCTACTGCACGGAGTGTACTGGGGGCGTGTCGGGCTCGAATGGTGACGCTGCCATTAATACCGACTAAACTCCATTGGGCTCCGCCATCGTTCCTCCCAGGAACTACCTCTCGGTATTACTTCTGGGGGGATTGCTGTACTTAATGTACTCACTCACGCGTTCATACGTCCTGTATGAGGCTTACTTGGGTGCTCTCTCTATCGCACCTTGATTCACTCTCAAACACTCCCACATGAGGCTGACTTTTGTGCTCACCTTTTTCGTTCCTTGCGAGACTGACTTGTGTGCTCACCTTACTCATTCCTTGCTAGGCTTACTTTTGTGCTCGCCCCACCCATACCATGTGAGGCTGACTTGGGTGCTCACCCTATCACCTGGTTCACTCTCGATCGTGCCACTCTATTGTACGTCTGTCACTCCCTCTGGCATCCCATGTGGGACATTTTTCTTAGGCCCCACTTCTGACATACCATGCGAGGCTGACTTGTGTGCTCACCATTTTCATTCCTTGCTAGGCTTACTTTTGTGCTAGCCTCTACCATACCATGTGAGGCTGACTTTTGTGCTCACCCTTAACATGCCGTGTGAGATTGACTTGGATGCTCACCCTTTACCTCCTCTGCCACGCCATGAGGTATCGATAGCTAAGTCCCAACATACTACGCTACGACCCTCCCGTCTTGGCATGAGGCAGTCCACTTATACGCCTATACACTCACTCTTCTGTCTTGCTTCGGGGTGGTTGGGTTTACCCCTTACGCGGTTGCCAGTCGCTGCGCCAAACCTGCCTCGGCATGAACAGACCATTCACTCCTTTTTTTGCGCTTGGCCTTTCTCGCTCCAGCTAACCAATCACTAGTTAGCCGTGCCCGTCGTCTGTTGCTCGGTTCGCCAGATTACCTGTAGCCTACAGGCAATCTGGATGGTAGCAGCCGAGACTGCGTTCCACTTCTCCACCGATTGACACATCCGCTGAATAAGGGTATTAGGGGTTATGTCCCAGCCACAGACGTCAAGCATTGCTCTTCTTTCGACGTCGAACCGATGACATACGAACAGTATGTGTTCGGCAGTTTCGTCTACACCTGGGCAGTCCGGGCAGACAGGGACCTCCGCGTGCCCGAACCTGTGGAGGTACTGTCGGAAACAGCCATGGCCTGACAGGAATTGTGTCAGATGGGAGTGAACTTCCCCATGGAGTCTTCCCACCCAGCTCGATATGCTAGGTATCAGCCGGTGGGTCCACCTACCTTTCGAAGAGTTGTCCCACTCACGCTGCCACGACCGAGGTCACCCTGGTGCGCTCGCGGGCTCCTCTATTTCCACGTAGTTCGAAGCACTCCTCATCTTCCCGAATGACCAGCCCGACTGGCATCATGCTCGCTATCACGCAGGATGCATCGTGTGATACCGTGCGGTAGGCAGATATCACTCTGAGGCACATCACGCGGTAGGTGCTCTCCAGTTTCTGTAGGTAACTGGTTACCCTCAGTGCTCTTGACCATGACGGGCCGCCGTACCTGAGGATAGATACGGCAACGCCTGCCAGTAACCTACGTCTACTGGCGCACACCTTTGAGCTGTTGTACATCATTCTCGATAGAGCCGCAACAGCAGTCGACGCTCTCTTGCATGTATAGTCGACATGGCTGCCGAAGGTCAGCTTGTCGTCTATAATGACTCCGAGAGACTTCAGACTTCGCTGTGAAGTGATCGCGACTTTTCCCACATGGATAGCTGCATGTTGTGCCGACTTGCGGTTGTTGACGATAACTACCTCCGTCTTATGATGAGCGAGCTCCAGGCCTCTCGCGCTCATCCATTCCTCCACCGTGTTGATCGCGTGTTCTGCGGCTAGTTCTACCTCAGGGATATACTCCTCGTAGACCTCCAAGGTTACGTCGTCAGCAAAGCCGACGATCTTGACCCCAGGAGGGAACTTCAGTCTCAGAACCCCGTCATATATGAGTTTCCATAGCACCGGGCCTAGGATTGAGCCCTGTGGGACTCCGGCGGTAATCGGAACCCTTTTCTGACCGGCATCAGTCTCGTATCTTTCCAGGATCCGGTACAGACCCACCGGTAGGCTAAGCCGATGTACGCGGTTCTGGAAGTATCTTTCCAGGATCCGGTACAGACCCACCGGTAGGCTAAGCCGGTGTAACGAGAGCGCGATGGCATCCCAGCTGTTGAATGCGTTCTTCACGTCAAGTGTCACTAACGCACAGTATCGAATGCCTCGAATGAATCGCTATATCGGCAGTATTTATCACTGAGTTGAGAGCGTCCACTGTGGACTTACCTTTCCGAAAGCCAAACTGGTTGCTTGACAGGGCGTCCGTACCTTCCGCGTACGGGGTTAGCCTGTTGAGGATGATCCTCTCAAGCAGTTTGCCAGTTGTGTCGATCAGACAGATTGGTCTGTACGCCGATGGGTCGCCTGGCGGCTTCCCGGGCTTCGGCAACTGCCTTTTCCATCTATCGGGGAAACGGCACTCGTCAAGGCATCTCTGCATAGCTAGCCTGAACATGTTCGAGTTCGGTATGATCGCTGCCTTGAGAGCGTTGTTTGGAACTCCATCCGGCCCTGGAGCTTTGTTCATTGCTAGGGATTTAGCCACTGCGAGTAGTTCTTCATTCGTCACTGGAGCCACCATTTCGGCCGTGCCCGCACTGTCTCGTAGTGCAGGTGGCCAGGGGCTTGTGGCTCGAGACGGGAGGAGTACTTCGATAATCGTTGTCAACCGGTCCGGAGACCGTTCTGGGGGTGAACAGCCCCCTTTGGTCTTGGCCATCACAATCCTGTAGGCGTCACCCCACGGATTCGCGTTGGCACTCTCACACAGGTTGTCGAAACACGCTCTCTTGCTGCTTTTAGCTCTTTGCATCCTACATCTAGCTCTGAGGCAGGCTGACCGTAGAGCTGCAATCTCGGCACTCCACCAGTATACCGGGCATCTGCCGTTTCTTGGCAGTGTTTTTCTCAGCATAGTGGCGTCGCACGCGCGTGATAGAACAGCTACCAGCGCATCCCCGCTTAGATTGTCGGTGTTGGCCTCCAGTCCCAGGGCCGCGGTGAAAGCTTCGCTGTCGAAGTGATTGGACTTCCACCCGCGTACCTGACAGGGATCTCCCGCCCTCGGATGCTGCACACCATAGTTGATCCTAAAGCGGATTGCTAAAAAATCACTATGGGTGTAGCCTTCGTCTACCCTCCATTCCATGCCTGGAGCCAGACTCGGGCTGGCAAATGTTACGTCAATCCACGCCTCCACCCCGTTTCTACGGAATGTACTAGCGGAGCCATTATTAGCTAGCACATTATCGAGTTTCGCAAGCGCCTCCATTAGCGCTTGACCCCTGCTATTTGTACAGCGGCTGCCCTACTCCACTGCCCAAGCGTTAAAGTCTCCCGCTATGATTACCGGTTTCCGGCCCACTAGGTCTGACGAGAGCCTGTCGATCATCTGGTTGAACTGTTCTATTGGCCACCTTGGTGGAGCGTAGCAGCTGAAATAGAAAACACCATTGATCTTGGCAATCGCAGCACCCTCGGCGGAGGAGTGTATTACCTCTTGAACCGGGAACCGTCCCGTTGTACAGATTGCCACCATTCCAGACCCGTCCGACACCCAATTGCCGTTGCCGGCAGGGATGTTGTACGGGTCTGATAGGAGGGCGAAATCTGTCCTCGACTCCGAGACCGACTGCCACAGCAGCTGTTGGGCTGCTGCACAATGGTTAAGATTTAGCTGTGTGACGTTCACGGCTTCTTCTTATTTACCTCGCCGAAGGGACACGAAGGTCCGTCCATAGCAAGTTTATGGGCTTGCTTCTTAGCGGTGCAGATAAGGCACTTGTGAGCCTTAGTACAACCCCGCTCTTTATGTCCCTCCTCGCCGCAGCGACGACATAGTTTGCTCCTATCTATGCCCTTGCACTCGTAGGCTTTGTGGCCGGACTCAAGGCACCGATAGCACCTATCCACTGAAGGCGGCTGGGGTATGTTAATTGGGCATACCGACCAGCCGATCTTCAGCTTACCTTTCTCGGTTACCTTTTCGGCATCCGCCTTCAGTAGCCTGAGGTAGGCTACTTGGGTGCCAGAGGGTCCATCTCTAAATCGCACAGAGGCCCGCTCGATTGTGACGTCGCATTGCTCCTTAACCGCTGCGACGACATCTTCTGCGGTCGTGAACTCGTCCAGATGCTTGCACTGGAGAGTCATTTCCGCCCCTAGCGACCTGACTTGGGCGCCTTCACCAAGGATGTGTGTGTGTATGTATGGATGTATGTGTATGTATGTATGGATGTATGTGTATGTGTGTATGTGGAAAAAAATGTCACCTCATTTTCTTAGAGATGGCTTGACCGATTTGCACAAACTTAGTCCCAAATGAAAGGTACAACCTTCCCATCTGCTATTGATTTTTTTTATTAATTGGACTTCCGGTTCCGGAGTTACGGGTCGAAGAGTGCGACCACACAGCAAATTCCCATATAAACTGAAATGAAAAATTCAAATTCCCATATAAACTGAAATGAAAAATTCTCAAAGGGGAGTAACGGAAAATTTCAAAATCAAATTTGTATTTTTGATGCTAAGTGACTTTAAAATGCATGAAACGTTGAGATTTGATGTAGCATCGAAAACATTTTTTTTGACGAAAATTGACTTTGGCACATTTTTGCCTTTCTCATATAGAAAGGTTATGCAATCACTCTAAAAATCGTCAATCATCCCTGCCCGGAGGGAGTATGCAGTGAGGGGCTGCTACTTTAAAATCAAAACTAGTTTAAAATTTCTTAACAAATTGAAAATTTTCAGCATGGCCCGAATCTTCTTTCTCAATCCGACGCTGGTTTCAAGCGATGTTCAGTATCGTTAGTATCTCAAGATCGTGGCTGTCGATCCATTGGATGTATGTGCAAATCGTACTGAATATGAGCGACCGAAAATAAAAGTCGCAAGGACAGAACATGCTTAGTAAAACCCGTTTCAAATATATTAGAATATAAAAAACGGATGTAAACATCAAGCATAAAAATCGGACTGGGACATTTCTTTGTAAGAGTCGGATAAAAAAACCTTCAGTAAAAAACCGGAAAGAAATATATCCGATTTTTACAAAGTAGTTTTTGTTAGCCGACTTTTAATGTTGAACATCAAGATATACGGATGTTCCTCTTTATTTTAAAACGGTTTTTATACTGGAGGTTCATCCTTGCCGAGTTTTATAGGTGAAAACTTTTTAAGCGATTCTTATGCTGAAGGATTTCTGTCCGATTTTTATGCTTGAAGTTTATTTCCGATTTTTGCATTGTAATATGTTTGAAATTGGTTTTGTGAAGCATGTTCTATCCTTGCGACTTTTATTTTCGGTCGCTCATATGTAATATACATTTCCACCATTGTATTGAACATAACCAACCATGGAATCGTAGTCTGGACAAATGAGCGACCGAAAATAAAAGTCGCAAGGATAGAACATGCTTCGTAAAACCCGTTTCAAATATATTAGAATATAAAAACCGGATATAAACTTCAAGCAAACTTCTTTGTAAGAGTCGGATAAAAAACCTCCAGTAAAAGAACCGGAAAGAAATTTATCCGATTCTTACAAATTAGTTTTTGTTAGCCGACTTTTAATCCTGAACATCAAGATATACGGATGCTCCTACGAGCGATTTATTTATTTTAAAACGATTTTTATACTGGAGGATCATCCTTGCCGAGTTTTATGGGTAAAAACTTGTTAAGCGATTCTTATACTGAAGAATTCCTGAGCGATTTTTATGCTTGAAGTTTATTTCCGATTTTTATATTTTAATATGTTTGAAACGGGTTTTGCGAAGCATGTTCTACCCTTGCGACTTTTATTTTCGGTCGCTCAAATGAGAAAGGCACAATTGCACCACTAGGTGTGTTAAAAGAGGTTTTTATTTTGGGAATGCGTCGAAGTGAGACGAAAACGTAATAAGATTAATAACGAGGATAACACTTTCCGAATGTAGAGAGAAATTTATGAAAAATTGCGTTTTGCATTCGACTCTAGCAGGTAGGTCCTGATCGATTTTGATGAGCATTTGATTTTTGTTGTATGACCAGTTATATCAATAGGTCAAATGAATGCTCAAAAACAGTAATATAAGGTCAAGATAGCATCATTTTGAAACCGCTTCGGAGGTTTAGTATCTTCGATGAGTTTTACAAACGTTAAACAGCACATTATTTGATAAAGTATTTTTGACGTTATATCGTCCAAGAAGTATTTATGGCGAATTTACTCAGGTTAATATTCATGTCTACAATAAAGTCTCAACAAATTCGTGTTTTTAGAACTCTGTTACTATTTTCTGAAAAATTAATACTGCATAATTTTAAAACTTCAAAAATTATGGTTTCGGAATTATGCCGTTTGGGCAGTAAGTTCGATTTTCACCTAACCCCCACCAATCCGAATTTCTGGCTACGCCGCTGACTTTAAGTAAGTAGAAACAAATTCGTTCTACACTCGTTCACAAAAAACTTCTTTGAATACTGAATATCAATTATAATACATTGAAAACCCGATTTTATCAGCCACATCTGAACATATGTTGTATGGGCTCTAGCAGACGAACAAGACTGAATTCGAGTACATCCTTTCCTGAGCATGATTTCCTTATCATGAAGATGAAAACATGCAAAAATAATAAGTTCATCTTTTTTAAATTTTACGCCAGAAAATCCCTTTAAAAGAAATTTATATTAAATAATCAGAAATAGTTATCAGACTACATCAAAGAACAGGAAGAATATTTTCACAGCTTCAGTTTATTATAAAGAAAAAGAAAATTGCCCGATTTAGTCAATGTACCCATTTTGTGAGCCTAAAACACACCATGAGACTGATAAAAATGGGTCTTTATTGTATGTATTATTCACTGTGTCTTACATTAATAGGTGTTGGTGTTTTTTTATTGCATCGAATTACAACAATTTTTAGGTAGTTTTAAAGGGGTTATTTTATAGACTTCTTCCAAAATTTGGCGAACTTATTCCAATTCGTATACCAATTAATTGGTATACTTAAGGGTTTATATGTTGCAGATAGAGAAAATACTGAAATTTTTAGCTTTTTTCCTACACAATTTTCAAAAGCTTATTGAACATTTTACCCTAATAAATTTGCGAAAATTATGAACTATTTGAAATTTTTTAATAGTTTTATTTTTTATTAAGCCGTGATTTTTTAATAAATAGTGAACGTCCTTTCACAGCGCAGTTTATTTTTCATTGAGCTATGCACGCATGCACTTCAGAGGTAGCGTGATATAAGGAGCTGCGATTTCAATTCTAAGTTCTTAGTCGCGTTGGAAATTTGAGTAAAGTATAAACTTCAAATCGATTCAAAAAAAATTTCGATTTTTTTGGCTCAGCACAATATATAACCCCTTTAAGAAAATTCAGTTTTCCCACCACAATGCCTTGATTGAGGAATTTAGATATTTTATTAACAGAGCATTAACCATAATTCGTTTGTATCTTATGGGCCATTTTTTCGCTTTCCCATTGATGTGGTTTGAGATTTCTAGCACTGATGTTGTACTATGCTGATTTGAGCGATTCTCTGAGTGGTGATGGTCCGGTAGATCCCAAGGAAAAGGGGAAAGTTATTAAGCAAAAACCGATTGATGCCCTGAAGATTGATGAAAATTTCATTTTTCATAGCATCACTGCTGCTGACGGTCGAGTTATACATTGAAAACCCGTTTTTATCAATCCCTGATTTAATCAGTTTATTGACCCGATTTTATGGACCAACCAGTATTATGAGGCTATGTCTAGGGATTAACGAAGAATACTTCTAGAGCTTCGGTTTATTACAAATAAATACACAAATATGTTTTGCCATTGTCCCCATTTTTTCAACCTAATATAAACAAAGAGGGCTGATAAAAACGGGTCTTTGCTGTATACAATTTTTTTAACTTTCTCTTATTATGTACAAAAGAAGCCTCAATTTATCCCTCAAAACTCTTCCGAAGTGACGAAAGAGTATAAATAAAAGATTTAGACACATTAAAAGAAGATCATAACAAAATTGCATATAATTGGACAACCAACTGCAGTGGTGCTAGAAAGAATGAATATTTTATCAATCGTAAGAGCAACAATCGGTTTCTGCCTAATAACTTTTTTCTAAAGCGTCACACAGTGTCGCCTAGCCGGACAAAACCCCAAAATTTTATTTTAGATTTTTCATGATTTTACATTTTTCTCTGTTTCTTAACAGGTTAAGTAGAGTCTTCTCAAAATATTGAGTTCCGAGGACGAAAGCCTGTTTTTTTACAGAACTTCAAAGGTGAAATAGATGATGAATTATGAGAAAAACTATTTTCAAACCTAAGTTATTCAAATGAATATATCTTTTTAGTTAAGATTCCAATTTGAATCGAACTGGTTTCATTTGAAAGGTTATTCGCTGGAATTATAGTTGCTATTCAATTTAGTCGATACAAGCCTGTCTTCTCGCTCAGACATGAATAACAAATAATAAATGATGCAATAAATTAAAGTTACAATGTTCAAAGTGGCTGTACTTTTATTTGAAACAGTTCGGAAAGATCGCTTGTTGTTCATGATACTTGAAAATTAGTGTACTTTTCGAATATGAATATCATGTTTTGCCCCTTTCTGCCCCGAGATATGAAAAAAGGTGATTTTTCATGATATGTCTGAAGGAGATGCATGGTCGCCTTTGATTAATAATATAATTTATAGATGTGTCTTATGAATATCAACAATCGAAAAAATGTGTGTTCTGCTAAAAAATTCACCACACCGATTTTTTGAATTTTTGGATATAGTGTACTTTATATTCGTAAATGTTGAATTTTCGAACCACCCTAATTCCCAAAATTTTGAGGCAATAAAAAACAAAAAATAAACATCAAATATGAATTCAGCGTCACAAAATTACCTTAATGTGAAGTTTTCTTCAAATTCGGGCCACTTTTGAGGTTTTGTCCGACTTTTGTATGGAAGGTGATCACTGTGCGTCAGATCGATTCGTGGTTTTCGAGACTTTGTTTCTTTGTTAAATTTTCTATAAAAACCCAATAACGATTTATTTTTAGGAAGCAATATAGTTTCAGGGATCGAGTTAATAATTTGCATAGTTGTTCTAGGACCCAAATGGCACCTAAAAAGTTGCTCGGGCTGGAATCTATTTTTTGTCCCACCCTATTGTCCACGGAGGCGGAGGAGGGGGTTAAAAACAAATATTTTTGTCTACGTGGTATACGAATGGCCGCTTTATAGTTTCATTGCAAGGCTAAATTTTCAAACAAAAAACTTTAAAATTAAAAGTGGTTCCGGTCCTCGGTTTGCTATTGGTTGCAAATGAAAGGGAAAAGTCTATTCTTTGATAACCAGAAATTTCACTGATTACGATTTTTTTTAAATAAAGCTGTTCGACACCGACACCTTAGCTAGAAATTGACTCAAAGATTATATATTATCTTTTCTTTTATAAGAAAAGTAAAAAGGATAACCAGGAAATTTAAAGTACTTATTTTAATGAGCACCTCCACTGATCTGACATACGATAGAACTTTCATGAGGGGCCATATTTCAAACCTGAGCAAACGGGCTGCGCGGATTCAGCGGGGATTTCATGATCGCTTGTTCGACGATGGCGATTCTCAAACAGTCACCACTGCCGGGGTGGCCAAACGTATCACTCTCACTTAGATGTACTTTTTGATAACGACGCTGAAAACGATTATACTAAGGTAATAATAAAAATAATAACACCAGGGTAATCATAACGATCTCGAAGATCCACGAGAATCGGATAGTTTTCGTGTTCTTGGTCTTTGTCATCGTTGCTTTCGCCATGGTTTGTCGGAAAAGGGGGAAGAAACGGAGAGAAAACTTCGCTGAGCCAGCCTTTAGCTTTGTGGTCTCGCGCTACGGGTGACAACATATATATCTATCGCTGTAGACAATTGGACAGCGACGACGCTTCACCGTGAGACCAGCTGGGCCTGCACTGGACTGGAAGGGACTGGTGCGTGTGGTGTGGCGATGGTGACACAGCCGTGTTTCGGTGTGGGAAACGGAGGCGCGGAGAGCACGTTGCACAGGGTATCAGATATCAATTTCATTTTATTACTCGTTTTGATAAACGTGCTGAATTCACTGGCATCTCGGACCTGGAATAAAATTGTTTTTTTTGTTTGTTTTGGTGGTCCATCCAAGTAGGACCTGTAGCCGGACTGAAGCTGCGTGCCTCTGGCCGTTTATACGCGCAGATATACGACCGTGATGTTACTACCTAAACCATCGGATCAGCTGAAAATGTGTAGACGCGCTGTGTGGCTGTCGGATCAGATTTGTTTTTATGGGGCTTGCTCGGATTGCTGACAGCGACAGTCTGCGCCCTCCCATGGCAGCCGTTTTCGGTAGGAGGAATGTTTACAATGTGTTCACACACGATACGAAAATGAGCCTTCGAAACTTGATTACCCCAAGATTTGCGATTCATTGTTGGGGATTCTTGAAACTGCCATAGGAGTCACTCGAAAAAGCATGCACATTTTACGCCAGTAAAAGACAAATGGAGAAAGAGTTCGGTCAACGGTAACTTGGTTTAATTTAGCCAAATTTAACGTTAGTTGTTTTAGCGTATCATATAGGAAGTGAAGCTCTTTGTTATGATTTGAACACCGATGACAAGGTTGCGTCCTATAAACAATAGCTTTTCATTGATCGTCGTAACTCATTGATTTATTTTTCCAAATTTCAGCTCACTACGTAGAAGCGGAAAAACTCCGGGGACGACCTCTGGGGGCCGTTGGCAAGTACCGAGTGCGACGCAAATTCCCACTGCCCCGGACGATATGGGACGGAGAGGAAACGAGCTACTGTTTCAAGGTAAGTCAGGTGCTTCCACATATAAAATTAGACACGCCAACCATTGTGTAGAATTCTTTAATCCTCTGTAAATCTTTTCCATCGGTCCATCTCCAATAATCCCGATGAAAGCAATTTGATGAGGAAATCTTATTAAATGCATTCCATCAACAGCAAAACAAAAAATAAACCCACTCAAGCAACGCATCCTACTCGTTAGAATAGTGTTTTAGGGTATTCTAGATCACGTTTTTTTCTGTTCGCTATCTTCCAGGAAAAATCAAGATCGGTTCTGCGAGATTGGTACACACATAATCCGTATCCTTCGCCGAGGGAGAAACGGGAACTGGCCGAAGCTACCGGATTAACCACCACTCAGGTAAGTGGCCCATCCTGTTTCATGGCGTTATCGGCAAAGTTTTGCGATGGGATATCGCTGCTGATGGCAGTTGGCGGCAGCGAAGGGGAACATCCATTTTCCCTAGCGTTCGCTCCGCCGCCGACCACCGTCGAGCATTCAACATTTTCATTGTGGAAGAAAAGAGTACGAACGGAGCGGGATAAAATTATCTAACTTTTCGGATTGTTATTGTTAGCATGGTTTCGTTGCTCTTTTTTCTACCGCTTCAGGCTGGATATCATCACCGAAAACTAGGTGGATTGAAATTAGATACTTTGTTTCATGTCTCATTTTTTGTTGGTTTTGTTGTACTTCAATGGGAGCAATGAAGCGTAGATTGATTCGTCAAGAAGGATAATTTGAAGAAGACGTTTTCCAAGTCTATTCTCTCTGTTCCAAGATGATTTCATTGTTATTCGATATGTTTTTGATTGTTATTTCTTTTATGCATCCAGCACGTGTTGTTAAACCTTTGTTCGTTATCGGAGGAAAAACTTATTTAACTGTTGAGATAGGTTAAGTTTCTTTTTACCATCTTACGTTTTGGAACGGGACAACCGTTTTTGAACTATTTTCGGTAAGGTAGTAATATCGGTGCACGAGATGCGTCATTCTCGTGAGTAATACTAAACCAGTGAAATCATATGTTGCATATGACAGGAAGATAGTGATTAAAAAATCTTCTCATAAAACTTTTTCACCTCTGCCACCAAATAAGACACTCGTACGCCAGTATTGGTCTAACAATTGTTGTGTAGATCTCCTGAATGTACTTGGGTTTGATTCTCCAATATTTTCCGAAAGCCCCTTTACATTGGCCAAAGGCCATGCAAGCTTTTTGATTTCGAAATAGATGTGAGCTAACTTGATCTGCAATAATAATTTCATCGTCAAAAAACTGCAATGGACGAGCTCCGGTTGTAATCCTTCGTTGCGTGAAAAGCACCATTGATGTTTTATTTGGATTAACCGATAGTCCAACATGAAGGCGCCATTGCTCAACAACACATAAGGCTTGTTGCATCAAATCAAAAAGTGTGTTAATGCAATTACCGGTGATCATTATATGATAATCATCGGCGAAACCATACGTCGGCAACCCAAGCTCATTAAGTTTCCTCAAGAAGCCGGCGACAAGGTTCCATAGAAGTGGTGACAGCACACCACCTTGAGGACATCCGCAGACATTCAGTTTCCCTATCGCTTCTTGTCTTAACGATGAGGACAGATGTCGGTTGCTAAGCATTGCGTATATCTAGTTCGTGATATATGAAGGTACTCCATGACCTCGAACTGCTTCCAAAATGGATTCGAGAGACACGTTGTCTAAAGCTTCTTCAATATCAAGAAAAACTTCTAAACTTGATCGATTTTGCGAAAAAACTTTTTCAATGTTGTTGACGGCATTGTGTAACAGGGTGGCAGTAGACTTCCCCGCTGATATGCATTTTGCATTGCATGCAGATGGTGCTCGTCCAATTTAACAAGCCGAATGAAGTGGTCGATTAAACGTTCCACTGAGAAGGAATATTTCAATTGGCTGAGAACCATATATCTAAGATGACAGTTTCTGTTTTCGCGTAATTTTATTAAGGTAATAACATTTTTATTAAACGTTTTCAATCGGATACGAAGAAATGGGAGGCAATTCAAATACCGGAAACTTGACCAACTTGCTGGAATGTACCGGCGATTTATCCTGTTGAAAGATCAACTGAGCAGATCGAAAACGTCTTCAAGCAGTATCTGATAATCTTCGCTGTTCATTTTCTTGGTAGCAATAAAATTAGCGTAGGGCTAGATCAGTGCAGAGGGTCTAGAAAATCTTAAATTAGTTATGAAATTTTCGATTCGACTTCAGCTCATCAAAATCCGAGACTAACTTACTGACATGACTAAGCGAAAACACTATTTATGTTTCTGAACCCCCTAGTCCTGCGTGATGTCCCGCAAGAAAAGTAATTCTAATTAGGCTAATGGGAATTAATAAAGTTGAAGCTTTGTTTGGCTTATTAAACCAATGCAATATGCACTATGGTATATTTCTCCTTAGTGGACATTTTTGGAGCAAGGGCCAATCCGGCACTAGCTTAGTCCTGGCACTAAGTTAGCATCAAATTCTGATGACATGAAGTCGAAACGCGAATTCCATAACTAATTTAGTTATAAGTTTTTGGCCCCCAACGCGCAAATGTGGTTCAAAACAATTTTCTCCTTGAGGGGGCGAGTATAGCGTAGTTGGTAAATAGATTTCCATGTGCGCAGCTTACCTGGGTTCGGATCCCAACCCCGCACATAGGATTGTAGATTTAGATTTTTCTAATCAGAAGAGAACCTAATGGTTAAAACCTCTGTAATCGAAAAAATTCATTAGTGGAGAAAAAAAATTATCTCATTTCAACCAAAAAAGTAGTTGAATTCTTGATTTCGTCTAGTTGATATTTGAGCAAACCAACTTTTTAATGAAAACAATAACCTAGCGCTGTTGTTTTGTTGTTTGTTGTCAGTCTCAGCCTGCATACGGAGGTTTTAGCCTAGGCACAAAACTTACCTGGGTAAAAGCTTTAAAAGCTTGTCTCTGCTTGTAACGTTTGTTTCAGCCTGGTCACAAACGTATATGCCATTACACTACCATTTCTGAACAACTGAAATTCAACTGATCTCATTGTTGATCTAAACTAGTTCAGCATTAAATACAACATATTTCAAAATAATGACTAATTTTGATTGACGTTTTAATTTCGTATGAAAGGTATAATTTTTAATTCTATTCTATTTAATAAGCCAGCACTACGAATAAAGTTTATTCCACATCTAGTTCTAGATGTGAAATAGAAATAGAAAAATTTTCATAGTGTTCGATAATACTTTCAATCTTCAGTGGTATACATGTATTGAAACAAAATGACAATGAAAATCGTTCCTTCTTTTGATATATTTTTGATGATAAACTAGTTAAAACCGGCAATGAGGTCAGCTAAATTTGTGTGGTCTATGTAGTGACTCAGGTGGTTGGGTCCAGGCTAAAACAAGCTTTTAAAGCTGAGACAACTACCTAACTGCATGACCACTATGCTCAGCTTTTATAGACACAGTTGCTGTCTCTTACTCGATGTATTTCAATAGGGTGTGTATGGGGGTGGGCGTAGCGTAGTTGGTAAATCGATTGCCTTGTAGCAGCGCACCTGGATTCGGGTCCCGACCCCGCACATAGGGTTAGAAATTTTTCATAAGAGATTTCTCTAACCCGAAGAGGCGAATGACCTTAAGGTTAAAACCTCTATAATCAAAAATAAAAAATAGGGTGTGTATCTTGGCTAGTGTGCTGTCAAAACCAATAATAATTTTCAATAACTATTATTTTAGAATCTCGCAAAAATAAGAGATAATTTAATAACATATTTTATTTTTTTGTTAAAATCAACTAATTAGGAAAACAAGAATTGATTTAGTTATTTTTTTTATCGAATGGCTTTCAGTGTTGATCGCGGGCGTAAGTTTGCGTGGATGATCAAATTTGCATGTTCAAGTTTGTAACCGGAATTGTATTTTCGTGCATGATTCGAGCGTTTGTATGTTAACAGGTTTGATATGTGTGTCACGTGTGTAAATTTGTTTCTACAACTGTGTAACCGCTTGTATATTCGCGTGGACATTTGAATGTTCTCACGAACCACGAGTTTGAGTGTACGGTTTAGATCAAGAAAAGAGCTCGTTCCCGCATATCACTAGAGTATCCAACCAAGGCGCCCTGAGACTTCTGGTTAGTTTGTCTTTGAAGCGAAGACTGAAGACGCGGACCTACACCCAAAACGGTGCGCTCAAATTTTTTGTTTTTGGGCTCATAATCTCATTCCTAAAAGCAATCCTTTTTGAACATTGAGCAGTCCGCTCACAATTCGAGATGACACACACTCACACAAACTTTGTTGGTGTTTGGTTTCGTATCTTTCTTCTACACCTTACATTCCCTCCACCCGACCACTACAAGCAATCTCATCATCATTGCTGCTTGCATTGCATGTTGTTTTGTTTCATTCTTTTCTCCGCTGCTATAAATAACTTGTGACCAGAAACTTCTAGTAAAAAAAATTCTGATATCAGAATCTAGATTAGAACCGACGAACTTCAATTCGGTAAAACTACCTCTATACTACCCGTACCATGACGACACAATGCACAGTGGTCCAGATCGCTAATTTAGGAGGAATTTTTACTTTCTGACAAACCTGTATAATTTAGCCGTATCATGTCTTAGGATGAATTTGTGTACTTTAGAAGATGCTTCTTTTTATTGGAATAGTTATTAGGGTGGTTCTAATTTATCTAAAATACGAAAATACTTTTTACTGATGAAAGATAGAGCTCCACAGTCTTCCACAAAGTTGTAAAGTAACTTATTTTGAATAAATTTGTTGAACATATTAAAGCTCTATCTCTTTTAGTTTTTGTTATACAAGAAATTTAAAAAAAAAGATTAGGGTGTTCCTGAAAAAAACGTTTTTTTAGTATAACTTTCGTATCTTTTACTTTTTGTTAACACAACCTTTGAACAGCTTATTGAAAACTTCAAGCCGAGTATTTTTCTCCAAGACACCGAAGGTCTAACTTTTTTCTTTAAAAAGTTATGGACACTTTTCGTTAAAAAAAATAGCCTATTTCAAGGCTCAATATCGCTGATGCGGGCACCTAAAATTGAATTCTGTTTCCACCACATGAAAGACCATACTTATTAGTATATTTGAGCAAAAATTGGCGAATACGATATTTTTTTAAAATTTGCAATTTAGATTTAAAGTTTGTAGTTTTGCAGGTTCAACGCATTAAAGCATTTACACACATATCGTTGTATTATGAAAAAAGCCACTTTCAAATATCATTCTCTCATCGCAGCAAGCTTTGCATAAGTGAAACGACTGTCAAAAAAGGTTTCTGATTTTATTCGTTTTAAATAAAACTAGTAAATATGGATATTAGTCGAAGAGAGTTGGCGAATTTGCTTATTGCTGGTAAAAAGACAGATGAACTGCTTAAGTTCATTACAAGTAGTAATCCAAATGTAAAATTGAGACTTGTTAATGTTCGAAAGAAATTTTATATTTTGTTAAAACAACCTTTGAACAGCTTTTAGAAAACTTCAATCCACGTTTTTTCATAACTCTGAAAGTCTAACTTTATACTTTCAAAAGTTATGGAAACTTTTCGCTCATAAATAGCCCTTTTTCAAATGTCATTATCTCTGATTGGGGCAAATAAAAGTAAGTTCGGATTGAACCATAGAAAAGAACATACTTTTAAGTATATTTGAGCAAAAATTGGAAAATATTATTTTTTTTAAGCATGTAATTTTAAATTTACTAACCAAAGTTTTAAATTTTATCGCATAGCGACATAAAAGAAATTGCCTAAAGCCTTTGTATTTCCTTTTCTGTTTTGCTTACATATCAACAATACAGAATGTGTTCATTAAAAATAATTTGGCTATGACAACAATTTATGATTTATATAAGGAGAATTTATTCAATGCCAATTAATTCAAAAGTAGATGCATTGCATTTTCAGGTATATCCAGCGGTGCTCGTTGAATTCGACGTTTACATTTAAGAAAAATTATAGGATCTGATGAAACAAGAAGTCTCTTGAAAACGTCATCAAGATTGACGAGTCGATCGAATTTGCGTGCGTGGAATTCTCAGAATCTGCGAATACTTTTATTCCTGGTTTCTTGAACTTCTTCACTGCACATACCTACTGGCAGCATGTTATGTTGAATAATGCTTCCTCCATGGACCAGGAGTTTATGCACGGTTGGTGAGAGAGCGTACCAACCATACAGGCGTACATAAAGCAATCGTGTATCTTCGGCGTAACTCCGGTAAGCATCCGCGTTAATTCCCAATTTGGACTTTCCTAATCTTTTTATTTTGGCTCTGCGACATATTTCGGAAAATGGTTTCCTCTTTCGGCCTTTACCTTTACCTTCGACTTCGAATCTTAGCTTTCCTTCAAGCCACACAAAATTTTCCAGCTCAAACCGAATTTGCGTGCGCTTACTCCGAATCCACAACCTTCTAAATTCCAACATGAAGATTTTTATTTTCTTCCGAGCACTAACAAGTCTCAATTTTACATTTGGATTACTACTTGTAATGAACTTAAGCAGTTCATCTGTCTTTTTACCAGCAATAAGCAAATTCGCCAACTCTCTTCGACTAATATCCATATTTACTAGTTTTATTTAAAACGAATAAAATCGGAAACCTTTTTTGACAGTCGTTTCACTTATGCAAAGCTTGCTGCGATGAGAGAATGATATTTGAAAGTGGCTTTTTTTCATAATACAACGATATGTGTGTAAATGCTTTAATGCGTTGAACCTGCAAAACTACAAACTTTAAATCTAAATTGCAAATTTTAAAAAAATATCGTATTCGCCAATTTTTGCTCAAATATACTAATAAGTATGGTCTTTCATGTGGTGGAAACAGAATTCAATTTTAGGTGCCCGCATCAGCGATATTGAGCCTTGAAATAGGCTATTTTTTTAACGAAAAGTGTCCATAACTTTTTAAAGAAAAAAGTTAGACCTTCGGTGTCTTGGAGAAAAATACTCGGCTTGAAGTTTTCAATAAGCTGTTCAAAGGTTGTGTTAACAAAAAGTAAAAGATACGAAAGTTATACTAAAAAAACGTTTTTTTCAGGAACACCCTAATCTTTTTTTTAAATTTCTTGTATAACAAAAACTAAAAGAGATAGAGCTTTAATATGTTCAACAAATTTATTCAAAATAAGTTACTTTACAACTTTGTGGAAGACTGTGGAGCTCTATCTTTCATCAGTAAAAAGTTTATTTTCGTATTTTAGATAAATTAGAACCACCCTAATAACTATTCCAATAAAAAGAAGCATCTTCTAAAGTACACAAATTCATCCTAAGACATGATACGGCTAAATTATACAGGTTTGTCAGAAAGTAAAAATTCCTCCTAAATTAGCGATCTGGACCACTGTGCAATGGTGGAGTAGTAAAATGGCATATACAAGCTTCAAACTAATGATGAGTGAGATAATGTCGTTCGCCTTCCTGCCACCGCGTCGGTATTCCAGCATCGTCATTGACGCTTTTCGTTTTGTACCATTTCCCCGCTGTTATTAATAGTTCGTTTGTATGTGTGTGTTGGGAACTAAACCTCACTAGAAAAAAGATTAACGGGTAGCATCAGGACTGGAACCGACTCGCTAAAACGCCTACTTTACTCCTTAGGCCATAACGACACATAATGAGTGACTACTTCAAATGAGCTATATAAACTTCTCATCATAGCAGCAGCGATCACAAATCGTCGCTGTTGTGCTATCTTATGACAAGCGCCATTTTGCACATTTCGATAAAAACGATTTTTAAGGTTTGAGATTGAATATCTTGAAACTTGTAAATGGTATAAACAATTCAAAGAAGACAATTGATGCTTCTATCTATTCTGTGTTAATCTCTTAAATATTACGAAGATCATTTGACTATGATGCGAGTTTTTACTATAAACAAAAGTCGCACTCACACGTGTGTATTGATGACAAAATTTGTACAGCGTGTCATAATCGTGCTTGGAAAATTTTCCGTGGAAAAAATCATCAATTATGAACTTTTATTCATATCTTTGGCTTCATTTGGTCTATAAACAATCGGTGAGACATATTTTGAAGGAAATGAGCCAAGGAATCTAGAAAAATAGTTATTTTTGATTACAGTCTTACCAAATATGCTACCCGAGCAACACCGGTTGTTGACTAGCAGTTTCAGCAACATAATTCGTCACATAAAGGTATACGGCAACGATTATTGAGGTGGCTTAGCAACCAAAAAAGCGCACGTGTAAAAGCTTATGCTTATGCAACTAACCATAGTCGTTGCTTGTTACAAGTGCTATTTGGGTATATTTCCATGTGAAAACTTAAATTACATTTTTCACACAATTCGAGTATTTTTATTTGGAAAATGATTATGCCATTGTGTTTCTCAGGTAGTTTTACACATAAAAACATCTTATGCATCAAGATAACTTGAGCCAATCCTCAGACACAGACATTTGAAGCAAAAAATTAAATTTTCTCAACACGTTTCTCGCTATATCTCAGTAACCAAGCAGAATGTCAAAACCCTGTAAACGCCACTTTTTAGAGATTTTTTAGACAAGTAATGTGGCATATCTAACTCAGATTACTCCAAAATGACGTTTGTCAAAAGATAGCACAACAGCAACGAAAAGGGGCAGAATGGAGCCGATGGTATGTATTGTTCAAGTTATCTCTGCACTGCATGAGCCATGGGGTACGATATTGTACTGTACAAGTATGCAGTTGGTTGAACACTAACGCATCGTTTGAGAGCTTTTCGCTCACAGTTCGTGAGCGAAAAAAACAGATGCCTTTCCGCTCTCAAAGATTCGTTTTGGGTGTAGGCTGCTAAGAACAAGTTGGAGGTTCTGGACGTGACCGATTCATGATCACGTCGGAGGCGATGTTGGTATAATCTAACTTGAGCTCGATAAGTGCTAACACATTGACTCGATCCCCTGAGTGCTTTTATGTATGCATATTGGCATGCGTGATCAGTTTTGTTTTATCGCGAAAAGCATAAGCGTTTTTATGTTAACGGATTTGATCGCGTGGGCATTTAACGTCGGGTGTGTATAACTTCGGGTGTTTGAATTCGTTTATATAACCGTGAAGCCGATTGCATATTCGGAATCTTGAATGTTCGCAAAGCCATCGTTTTGATATTTAATTTTGAGTGTATGGGTCAGAAACAATGGCAATGACCAAATGAAAGAAACAATGTCTAGTGTATATAAATTCTGAAGCTACCGATCAAGTACGATCGATGATCGCACAAGTGCGGCTGTTTGTATGTTGGAACTTGAGACCGCGTTTATAAATTCGTAAGTGCGAGATCATTGGCGTCCCGAGCAAATTCTCATGGTCTCAGACACCAAACAGCTCCATGAAAAGACCATAAATATGATCCGTGTCACATTTCACACACATCGAAACACTATGGTCTCAATAACCCATAAATGATTTTATATGGTATCTACTGGACCATGGTGATGGTTTCAATAACCTATAAATATACCAAAGGGTTTTTATATGGACCATGGTCATGAGTTGATCCCATTTAAAACACTATAAAACACCATGCATTGGCGATGAAATTGGACTATGATCATGGGGGTATACGTTTGCTTGGGGTAGTTATGCGTCAATAATTGCGTGTGCGAACGGGTTTGTATTATCGCGAAAACCTCGAGCGTTTGTATGTTGTTGTGCGTGTTCTTTTTATCGCGCGAGCATTAGTACGCCGTGTATGCTACTGCGTTTGTAATTTCGCGTATAATAATTCTACGTTTACGTATATGTTTCTATTACCGCGTGGCCGTTTGCATATTCCCGAGTGGTTTTGAGCATCGTCAAGAAAGAAACAGTAAAAAAAGAAACAACACTTTAATTAGACGTCAACCCATTTATTTAGCCTATGGGTTGTAAAATAATTAAAATAAACAATCTCACTGTTGATGGTGCCTTTGGGCACGAATGGTTCTCAACGTTTGCCACAAATGCGTATGGTCTGCCAAATCAAGTACTTCGAAGAGAATTTCGATAGCTTCATCAAAGTTCATCCACAGAAAACTTCTCCTTGTCCGTGAAATAATTCTGTCCCAGCGACTGCTTAAAATCCGCTTTGATGTAGGTCTCATCATTCATCATCACAGGTGTTTCGTTATCAGCGTCGTGTAGAATTTCCGGGCGTGCGTCTTGTCAACACGATGCTAGCGTTCGTCCCGAGTGGAGAGATGCAGTACCTTGTACGATTTCAATCCGCATTGTTTATTGGCCCTCTTTGCGAAACTTTGCGAGACATCAAGTTTTTTGGCCAAGGTCCGCGTCAAAATGTTCGGATTTCTATTGAAAGGAGCAATCAATGTATGTGGGTGGCGCCATTGAAATTCCTATCCATCCCAAAGTCCGGGCTGCAAGGGGCCTTATTCCGATTGGAGGATACGATAAATGCATCACTGCCCATCACGGTTACCAAGCGGTACTTCTGGACAGATTCCAAGGACGTGTTATGCTGGTTGACATCCGACCACCGGCGATATAGTTCATTCATCGCGTTTCTCGTCAGTGAAGTTTTCGAGTGGACGGAAGCAGGCGAGTGGCGTTGAATTCCAACGAAGCAGAACCCAAGGTTCGCGTCAAAGTGTTCGGATTCCAATTGAAATGAGCTCTCGGTTTGTTTGCGCGTTGTTCCCGGTTTTCCTCCAGCTGCTGGCTTGTGGTTCACTGTCATTCATTCCTGGATCTTTTGGAGGACCTTTTAGGCGGTCAAATAATGCATATTCTATATATATGTTCCCGAGGCGTGATGCGTCAATGCAAGATTTTACGTGTGGGTGACCAGAATTCGTTTCCGAGCGAGGCCATACTATGTCGCCATTCACCTCAAATACAGAACTCCTCCCCACGATGCCAATTGGAATACAGACCACCTTTTGCCAAATTGTCATATTTTTGTGTTTCGGTTTCTCCTCGTCAGTAAATAAGTTTACCCCAATTTATAATCTGCGTTATTTTGCCACATTGGTGTGTAAGCAAAAAAAAAATTCAAGCTGGAACCCCTAACCTCCCTGCCCCCTTAAACTATCTATTCAATGAACGACGAAACTCAAAGCATTCACCGTTGTCTTTTGATTGCCACTTTCGTTACTAAATAGACACAAAACAATAAAGAAAGTCTTCTCTCTCGATTCTTCGGAAACGAAAAACAGAAGCAGCAACTTTCTTTTTCAAATGAGAATTGAAAATTATCATAGGAAAAAGGAAGTCGCCATCCTGTTATTCGTTTTCGAAGAAAGAAGGGGACTTTGTTTTAATGTTTTGATTTGCATGCATTTAGTAACGAAGGAGGTCGTCAAAAGACGACTACACTGATAAAATAATTTTGTAAACAGAACGAAAAATATTATACAATTCACGAATCCCTTTGTCGTTTTCTACAGCATAGCATTTTCTTGCATTGTAAATAAAGGGCGAACACGAAATTATTGCGACACCGAAAATTTCATGCCAATTTTCTTATAATGTTTAAAATCAAACCAAAATTTTAGGGTAGTTTTATACATATATTTACTTCAAAAATCAAAAGAAAAGTTAATCGATGGAGCCTTAAGTGTAAAATTGAACGCATTTTCGTTTGATGCCCTCCATCATTTTTTCCCATTTTCTTAACATGTCCTTCTCGTCTCTGACTGTCTTCTTGCTCTTTCGAAGTTCCCGCTTCATCATTGCCCAGTACTGCTCCACCGGGCGCAGCTCCGGACAGTTTGGCGGATTCATGTCCTTTGGAACAAAATGGACAGAATTGGCCTCATACCACTCCAGGACACTTTTAGAATAGTGGCATGATGCCAAATCTGGCCAAAATAGCGGAGCTTCGTCGTGCTGCTGCAAGAACGGCAAAAGGCGCTTCTCGAGGCACTCAGATTTGTAGATCTCGCCATTTACTGTGCCCTTTGTCACGAAAGGCTCATTCCTCAGTCCGCAAGAGCAGACGGCCTGCCAAATGAGATATTTGGAGGCGAACTTCGACATTTTCTTCTTCTTAAATTTGTCGTCCACATAGAACTTGCTCTTGCCGGTGAAAAACTCCAACCCCGGAATTTGCTTAAAATCGGCTTTTATATACGTTTCGTCGTCCATCACACAGCAGCCATATTTTTTCAGCATGTTCTCGTAGAGCTTCTGTGCCCGAGTTTTAGCCGTCGATTGTTGCCGCTCATCGCGGTTTGGGAAGTTCTGTACCTTGTATGTAAGTAGTCCAGCTCTCTTCTTTGCATTCTGGACGTAGCTCTGCGACATGCCGATATTTTTAGCCAAATCACGGCTTTAGAGGTTGGGATTTGCTTTAATCATCCGCTTCACCTTTCCCTCCGTCTTTTTGTTCTCCGGTCCCGGTTTTCTTCCAGCTCCTTTGCCGTGGTCCAACGTCAACCGCTCCTGGAACCGCTTCAACACTCTGGAGACGGTTGAATGGTGAATGTTCAACATTTTTCCCAACTGCCAACTACTTTTTTTAAATGTCTGCAATAATAATTTTAAAAGTCGGGGAAGAACAAAAAGTGTCAGAGAAACTATTCTTGACCAAAAATGACTTATTAATGATGTGTTGTATTAAATGAAAATAATGCATTTATAGCCCAAGATAAGTAGAGAGAAATAGCTTATGGGGGAAATCCCTAAAGTGAATTTGAAACTAGTGTAACCAAAAGCCTTTATTTTCAAAAATCTAAATATCTGCAACCAAACTAAAAAATCTGTAAATATCTGCAACCAAACTAAACAATCAGCAAATATCTGCATCATCGAAAAAATCTAAAGCTAAAATAAAAAATCTGCGAATTTGCAGACATGTCTGCAAATCTGGCATCTCTGTGCACAATTGAAAAACATGACGACTTGATGAACGAAATTTGTTGCGATATTTAGTGTACATCGTGTGAAATTCATCGGGGAAAACGAAACTATTTTCCGTGATTGAAACGAAATGTTGTGTTAGTTTTACCAGGTTTTTGTATATATCACGAATGCTTCGTTAGTCACACGATTTCATTTTCGTTCACCGAACAAAATTTTCGTATATTTTTTCATCCTATTTTTAAGGATCGATGTTTGACAACATCGATTTTTTATATGAAAGAGATCGATCTGGCATAATCGTATTATTTTTTTGTGATATTTACTCTCGTAGAAATTTTTTTGTTAGTATTTTGGGGATTGTTTTGCAAAACCCGTGATTAGCGCCAAACAAATTTCTTGCGTTGATTACGAATCTAATTCATTAATAGCAAGAAATTGCTATAATCATCTTTCGTATTGAAGAGTATTTTGGGAAAATATCGATTTTGCCAGATCGATCTTTTCAATCTAAAAAATCGATGTTGTAACACATCGATCCTTAAAAATAAAAAAAAGATACGAAAATTTTGTTCGGGGAACGAAAATCGAATCGTGCGACTAACGAAACATTCGTGATATATACAAACATCAGGTGAAACTAACGAAACATTTCTCGACAAACATGTCAAATGGTCCTAAGTGCAAATGAAAGCATCTCTTTGTTTACTTTCTCTTTTGATTATTGAGGGCGTCATATTAAAACTGTTCAATATTGTTTCAGGATATATCGAAAAACTCTGATTTCGACTAGCTTATTCTTATTGTGGAGTAACAAACGTATAAACTGCCGAGATATTAGCGAAAGAGAAAGTAAACAAAGAGAAATTGTCATTTGCACTTAGGACCATTTGACATGTTTGGCTAGGTTTCATTTCAATCACAAAAAATAGCTTCGTTATCTACGAGGAATTTCGTGCAATGCTTACTAAATATTTAAAAATCACAAAAACTTTCGTTTAAATCACGAAACATTGTTTCGTTTTCTACGATGAATTTCGTGCAATGTGCACCAATTATTTAAAAATCACGAAAATTTTTGCTTGAATCACAAAAAATAGAATCATTTTCTACAATGAATTGCGTGCAATGTACACTAAATATTTAAAAATCAGGAAAATTTTCGTTCAGCACGTCGTCATGTTCTTAGTTCACGAAATGAAAGCATCTAATATATTTTTTAACAGATATACGAAAAAATTCGTAAATATTTTGTACATAACATTCTGGGGATTCTTCGGAAAAATCGTTTATATGACAAAAGATGCTCATAAATATTATAAAGACTTTTTCGAGTATTTTATCAAACAATTCGTTTGACTAATGAAACAGATTCGTAATAAGCCTACGAAAGTCGTTTCGTGATATTTACTAAAAACTCGCAATGAAAATATAAAAGTTGCCGTAGAACTATGAATCATTTATCATATATACGAAAAATTCGCATATTTTACGAAAGTGTTTTGTTCGAAACCTGTTCGTAGCAGATTTACGTATGTATTTTTCATTGTGTGAATCCTTTGAGTTTCGTACATCATTGAATATATATGAGAATTTGGGGCCCTAAATAATCCAACAAATCATTTACCTACAGTATGTAAAATAATTAAAGACACCCTAGTTCTTTTCTATTTGATGTCATTACCACTACTCCACTGCCACACTTTATTACGGCGACAAACTTATTTAATTTTTAATTTGTTGGTTTGAAAACGATAAATCAAAAATTTAAAAAGTATGCTCTTCGTACAATACAACAAATCTTTCCTATGAACGAAAATACTGGAACGATAAAGGGGGGTCTTTAATGTTTTACATGTTGTACTACTTATAGTACCGCTCTTACTCTGAAGAGTTATTACTGTCTCAAGATTTTTGACAGTTTTTCCAGTTTTTTATGATTTGTTGCTCCAAGGAATTGCTATCTATTGATTCTTGAACCCTCAAAAAAGCAAGTTAAAATTATGACTTCACGAATCATCGCTCCTAAGATCCAAGTAAAATTAAAAACCCCTTATTTTTGTCGTTTTATCAGTTAGAGAATCGAAAGCTCGAAAACGCTCGATCATTTGCATATCAACTTACTAGTTCATTGAAACTAAGGAACTGTAACTAGCCGGGCCTCTGAGACCTCTTGCCTTTTTGAGAGTTAAATGATTTCCTCCCAATTAATGACGTTGTAATCAAGGCTGGTCGTCCAAGATCACACAATAGTGAAGATTTTATATGACTGCCATTTCGAAGTGATGAAACAAGTACCGCCTTCAAGCAATAGTTTTTCTGATACTTTTTTCCTTTTTTATTTCGACTATGTTAGTCACATTTTCTTTTTTACATTTTAACGACATTCAATTAGCTAGAGATTACTGGGTAGGGAAAGTTATGAAAATTAGAGCCGTAGTACTCAAGTGAGAGCAAGGATGTAAAGTATACAGATCGGAAAACTAGAAGTGGTAGGATCTTTAGAACAGGCTTAATACCTTCCGGGCTTAACTTTTGTCTTCTGTTGATGAGGGTCGAGCTTTGGTAGCATAACTACGAATCACTCGAATTCACCAGCATATCTCTTGGCAAAGACAGACTTGTCCCTCTTTACCTTGAGAACCGACCGTTTTCCTGATATCCTTTAAAGTAGCGTAAACTTATATCATTATAGATTGGTTAAACTTTTTTAGAAGTATTCTGATTAGATTACCTGATTCGTTTCGACCGCACACAATAACTTTTCCAACACGCAATTCTTTCGGCGCTATTTTTCAAAACACTTTTTACTTGCCAAAGAATTATGTATTCTTAGATAGAACACAAATATGTCCATATCTGTGAGAAATATTCCATTTTTTGATATTCAGGTGTCTAGATTTTGTCGCGAACAAACCTTATATTAAAATATTAAAATTAAATTAAGTTGATTATATTAAATTTTTATTATTAATATTAAATGATCATTTCCAGTTTTTCAGATATAAAAAATTTATTACCAGACAGTAACAACCCCGAACTGATTTCCGTCCTGTTGTTCACAGGTTTCCAACTGGTTCAAGAACCGGCGACAACGGGACCGAGCAGCAGAGCACAAAGAGTAAGTACATTACATACATACCTACATACATCCAATCCACATCAAACGCGGTAACATCACTATTCGACATTTCTCATTTAATCCAATTTGTACAACACAAAACAATAAATTCCAATTTACAATTCCATTTCGTGTCATTTGTCAACTGCGTAAATTGTGTCAATTGGAATAATGAAAAATGCCCTTTAATTGTCGGTATTGTCTCGGATGGGACCGAAGCCCGAAAGTGTCCTTGCTCATTAGCACTTCAGTATGAGCCGTGATACAAATCTAATCAAGGTGATATCTAGCTCGCAATAAGTGGTCTTGAAAGACACAAATGGAAGATATTTGTACCGCATAGATGTTATTGTTCGAGTCGAGTTCCGAAGAAGCAAATGTCAGTCTTCACTTTTTGTGTTTGGGTCGTTCCCCTCATCATCGTTCCGATGATTGTATGTACCTACTTCCTTCGTACGGCAGCTACAGCAGCTAAGAGAACAAAACCTATGCCTCCGCTGGAAAGGGAGATAAATAAAATGTAAATAAAAATATCAAATTTCAGCCACCACAATATGGATTTTCACTCACTCGGTGTGCTTCTGCTCGTTGGATTGTATGTGCGTGCCTACCCCGGTTTCTGTTAAAGCTGTTGTATGTTTTATGTTGCAAACATATTGTGGTACCTAGTTATAACGATGAAGTCAGAGCTAAACTGAACCGATTTTCCTACCTTTCCTACGCTGCCCCAAACAAGAATTGAACGCACCTCGGAATCTTGTATAGCCAGTAGCAGCGGTTCGACACTGCTCATTTTTATGTTTTGTCGGCCATTTCGTGGGGTTTCACATGCCAAATGTGTCTCTGGGACGAGGACTTTACGAATGTTTCTGTATCATATTCTTTCAAGGCGCCTAGAAATCGACGGCATTTTTGGTGGCCAATATGAATTGTGACAAACGCTATTTTATTAGCTTGTTTATTTGAAACGGCTCAGTGTGGATTTTACATTTTTAACAATGTTGTTGTTAACACAGTTTGCTGATGTGTGTTAAGATATTCTCCTTTGGCCGCGACATATTAGCTGCATCGCCCGCCACAACTTGCGGGTCATCGGTTCTGCTCTCTCTTGCGTTATCGTTTTCGTCCATGGTGTCTTCGTTACTGTATTCTTACTGCTCACGTTCGAATGTTCTTATTTGTTTCTATTCTTTGTTGTGCAATATACGTTGGAAAAGAAATGTAGTTTTCTGATCAACAATGTTTAGAACAGCACAAATCAATCTCCAGCATAAACGTACAGCAACTACGAATTTATCTCCACTTATGCAGGTAGGAAATCTTCCATAGCATTGGTTTAAGAACCGTACTTCCATAAAAGAAAATTCTATATTGGAAATTTACTTTACACTGTCTTCATTGCTTACAACAAGACAGGCATGACTAACCCACGTGAAATGCCTCGTGCTTGCATTCTTGCAAATAAGGCTATTGACGGGTATTTCATATCGGATCTCACAACTCGCGATATCTGTGCTGTGACAGTTACTCTGACTGTCGGTAACGTAACCAAAAATACATATATGGTTCAACATATCTACCGCATAACGAGTCATCTCCTTCTGATAATTTCAAAAGCGTTGCATGATAGTGTAGCAGAAATGGGCTTCCGCTCATTGTCGGCATTGATGCGAATGCTCATCACATCATTTGGGGCAGCTCAGACATCAATCTGAGAGGCTCTGGACTGATGGAGTACATAAGTAGTACAAATCTCCATATTATGAATATAGGAAACCGACCAACTTTTGCGAGGTCTGGGAGGGAGGAGGTGTTAGATATAACGCTTTGCTCCGATAGAATTTTGCATGAGTTGAGAAATGGGCAAATCTGGACCGTATCTATCCGATCATACATTTTTCGATCATTTTGATGTCACCATCAATGTGGTAACATATCGTAATCTTAAATCTACAAACTGGGACCTCTTTTTGGAAAACTTGGTGACTAAATTTCAAGGATATTTTCCAACAATTAGTCAACTACACGACTTAGATGTCGTCGTGGATACGACAAACTCATTCATAGTAGCATCATACGAAGAAGCTTGTCCACTTCGTACTGTTAAAAGGACTAGGGGAACCCCATGGTGGAGGCCTGAGCTTAAAAGAATGAAGAAGGATATGAGAAGAGCTTGGAACCGGCATCAGCGTGATGATTCCAGGGCTTTCAGGTCAGCTCGTAGTGCCTATAAGAAATGTCTTAGATCTGCAGAGCTGCTAGTTGGCAAAACCTATGCACTAATGTCTCTAGTTTGAACGAGGCTAGCAGGTTAAATAAAATTCTCTCGAAATCGAATGATTTTCAGATGAACTCCTTAAAAACCAGAGATGGTGTTTATGTGACGGACGAAAAAGATGTTCTTAATTGTCTCTTCGACACATACACTTTCCCGGTTGTACCAATCCGGAGCTGAACAATGTTCACAGATCTCATTCTGGTGATTCGGACTCGTGGGCGTTAGCATGCACATTGGTTTCCACTGAATCGGTCTAGTGGGCAGTTGACAACTATGCTCCATACAAATCTCCCGGAAAAGATAGAATACTTTCCGTGTTACTGCAAAAGGGATTTGATATTCTTAAACATGTCTTGAAAAAGATTATGCTTTCCAGTCTTGGCGAGAAATAACTGTTAGATATATTCCCAAAGGGCGGCGCTCAAGCTACGAAGAAGCCAAGAGTTTTAGGCCTATCAGCTTAAGTTCTTTTCTTCTGAAAGCTTTGGAACGGATAATCGATCATCACATCAGGAACGTTAGTTTAGATGAATATCCACTGCACAAAATGCAACATGCATATCAGTGTGGGAAATCCACGATCACTCTGCTTCACGATGTTTTTTACAACGTTGAAGAAGCCTTCTCGCTCAAGCAATCTATCTTGGGTGTATTCCTAGATATTGAGGGTGCTTTTGACAATGTGTCCTTCCAGTCTATTCTGGAAGCGACGCGCGGTCATGGGATACCTGCATGTATCTCGGATTGGATGAACGCAATGCTTAGTAACCGCATACTTTGCTCGCCAGTGCGACAGGCTGAGATACGGAAGTTATGTATTTGCGGTTGTCCTCAAGGCGGCGTGCTGTCACCTTTGTTATGGAACTTGGTAGCGAACGGCTTGTTGAAAAAACTCAATGAACTTGTATTTACAAATTACGGGTTTGCTGACCATTACCAAATACTAATTACTGGATCTTGCATCTGAACAATCTTTGACTTAATGCAACAGGCATTAAGAACTGTCGAACAGTCGTGTCGACAAGTTAAATTATCAATTAATCCAAGCAAAACGTCAATGGTTCTTTTCACGAAGAAGCGAATAATATAACCGGGATAACCGGGATTCGTCTCTTTCAGTTATTTGATTCGGAACTACTGTGTGCAGATCAAGTCAAATACGTTGGAGTTATATTGGATTCCAAACTGAATTGGTCTGCTCACATAGAGTTCAGAGTACAGAAAACGTGCATGGGCTTCGGGCAGTGCTGACGAACTTTTGGAAAGACCTGGGGTCTCAAACCTAAATACATCTATTAGATTTACACGACAATTGAACGTCCAATACTATCATACGGATGCCTTGTGTAGTGGCAGAGGGGAGAGGTGATGACAGTCCAGTCAAAGCTAAACCATCAGCAAAGAATGGCGCTCATGGCGTTGATTGGTGCTACCAGTCATACACGATTTTGGTCACAATTCTTGCCTCCAGCGATATTACACTCACGTGTAGTTTTACTTACAGGACATTCCATTTGAAGATTCCCAACAAACGCAAGTGGTCTGTTACACTGACGGTTCTCTGATGGAGGGACTCACTAGGTAGATACTGTGCTGTATTCCAAGCAGAAATCTTTGCGATTATGTGCGGGGTACAATCGGCCCTTCAACTGAGTTTGTCCGGCAGAGTTATAAAATTCTGCTCCGATAGTAAGGCTGCAATCAAGGCCCTTAGCTGGGACAAATCACGGTCCAAGCTAGTGATCGCGTGCCGAACCCAAATCGAAGAACTAAGCTGTGTCGACACTATCTACCTTGTCTGGATGCCCGGACATTTCGGTATTACTGAAAATGAATGGGCTGACAAATTGGCCAGGACAGGTTCAGCGATTGACTTCGTTGGTCCTGAGCCCGCGCTGCCAATTTCAACAAGTTGGATAAGGGAAAAAATATCGCCCGAGCACCGTAATTATTGGAGAAATCTACAACCGTGTCGCCAAACAAAGGCTTTCTAGAACAACCGTGCCCAGTGAATTCGAAAAATCTCCTACGTTTTTCGCAGCTCCGCTGCGGCATGCTGACCAAGGCTTCAATCGGCTACTGCAAACTCAATTATCACGTGGCAACTATTCAGCGCGCTGAGTCTTTTTCATGTGATCTTTGTGAATCCGACTGCGGAGCCTCATATCATCTGATATGCAACTGTCCAACGGTAGCGCAATTGCGATTTCGAGTTTTCGGCCGTCCTTATATAGACGAAACTATGTTTGGACGCCTGAAACTCAGAGACATACTAAAGTTTCTTATCCAATGTGGCAAAGAACTTTAGGCTTACTCGCAGACGAGTTAAACTACTTGTGAGTTTAACTTACCTGTTGTTTATTTTTGTTTTAGTGCTGTTATTTTTCCCACCCTTCCAATTCTACTTCCCCATACCTCCTTGTCCTTTTCTTCCGCTCAGGGAATGTTAAAAATACACGGCAAGGCACAAATCCCCGATTACATACGGGGAACGTGCCATTTAAACCAATATATTCTGACTCCTGATAACTGATTTGTTTCTCAAACTTATTCATACAAAACCAACGAATAGTTCGCGATGGCTCAACTGAATCCGTGCTGCTCCGGATTCTGGATCAACCGAAAGCGAAAGAGGTTCAGAAAATCTTCCTGAAACCGCCGGACACAGGTACGGTTACAAAATAGTCAGACCGAGACCGTCGTGATGATCAACAATTATCTGACGTATAGCAACAAGGACACCACATTCTACCTGTATTTTGACGTTGACGGTTTGACGAATGATGCTCGTAAATATTATAAAGACTTTCGTATATAGCAACGAACAATTAGGCAATCCATGAGACATTTCTGATCAGCTGATTATTTCTTCTGACGTACCTCGGGTGGGTGCGATGTTGGACAAAATCACCAATTTGATCCAACATCAAACGAATCAGACTAACGAAGTATGGTCGTCGGACGGGTTTTTCGGTTCGCAGGAGCAAACTTGTTGACAAAACCCCTCGCTGAATTGTCAAACAAACAACGTGGAGGATTGCCTAATTCATTTGTCTAATGAAGCCGTTTCGTAATAAGCCAACGAAAGTCGTTTCGTGGTTTTTACAAAAAACTCGTAATTAAAAATAAAATAGAACTACGAATGGTTCATCATATGTACGAAAAATTCGAATGTTTTATGAAAATTGTCTGTACGATACTAAGTCGTGGCGATTTACGAATAAATATGAAAGCACAGGCATCTGACGTGAACGTGAATCATTTCTCGCCCCAGTGAGGTTCAATCCCAGCTGAGGTTGCTGAGATTTTCTGAAGTGAAAAATCTGTGTTCACATATTCCTTTAGAAGGGAAGTAAAGGGTGTCCCACATCAAATAGCATCCCGACAAAAACGCTGTAGAAAACTACCTAGTGGACGGATGCTTTTCAAACTTGCAAATAATAAAATATAATTCATTAGTAAGCTTTTGGCACATTTATTTCATTTAACTTCACTCATTACGTTTTGCACATCTGTCTGCAGCTGTACGGAAACCCACTTTTTCTTCATGTTTTCTTCAGATTTTATCTCCTTGGGATTCTTCCGTAGTGCCTGATTCATAATTGCCCAGTATTTTCTATGGGCCTCAGTTCTAGTGCATTGGGGGATTCATGTCCTTAGGTACGAAAATGACACCGTTGGTTTCGTACCACTCCAGGACAACATTTGAATAGTGGCACGAAGCTAGATCCATACTGAAGATCGTAGGGTTCTCATGTTGCTTCAACAGAGAAAGCAGACATTCCTTGAGATGGAACTCCCCGTTTACAGTACTGGTAGCCATGAACGGAGCACTCTGTTAGCAACACGAGCAGATCGCTTGCAAAATCATGTATTTATTGAACTTTGAAGGTTCTGCTTCCTTACTTCCTCCGGAACATCAAACTTGTGCTAGGCGGTGAACAACAGTAGCCCGGGAAGCTGCCGGAAGCCCACCTTGACATAAGTCTCATCATTCATGATGAGACAATGAGGCTTCGTCAGCATCTGGGTGTACAGTTTCCGGGCTCGTGACTTTCCCACCGTATTTTGTCGTTCGTCACTATTTGGAGCTTTCTGCACCTTAGCTCAAAAAATTGATTGAAGAATATTAAAATGAGAAATGATTAAATTTAATATGAATGACGAAATGCTCTAGAACCCAAACTTCTCGTATTCTGGCAAAGGTCGCAAAAGTTCCGTTCGTTTTATGAGGCTTTTTCTCATTTGAAAATCAGCAAAATATTACAGTTGAGTTGTATGATTTACAGCTTATAGCAGAATTGTTATTAAGAATAAGGATTTTTTTGGACTCCAGCTACTTCTATTTTTTGGGAAACGAAGATACCTTCATCAAAATGCCAAAAAAAAAAAATCTTTACAAGAAGGTAGGTATTATAATTTTCCGAGTGCTACTTCAAAAATTATAGCGTTTAATATATTTCCCTCCCAATATTTTCCAGTGCCAATGTCAAAAACTTCAAGCGAAGTGGTGTGTGTACTTTTTTGGAAGAAACTTGTCTGCATCTATTTATTAATAAATTTTGTAGCATCTATAGATGTACACATGTTTTTGCCCTGGAGATGAAAGGCGATAGCTCTACTGTACATCCAACGACCCATTTTAAGAATGCCTGGTCATACACGTACATTCTAAAAAAAAAATTCCTCATGTTGATATGACTACGATCGGTCTCCGAACAAACCTAGTCCAGAGGCGGTGTAGCATTTAATGGTTGAAGCCAAGAATTGATCCACTACTGGCTTCCTGCTACCGCGTCGTAAGAGGCGACAAGAAGGGATTTATTGGATTTATCTACTAGATTTCTAGTTGAGCGTGTGTACTGTATGGTACTTAATGAACCTCCTGGATGCCTAGTACCCAAAGTCTCCGATCATCTTAAATTGAGCACAAATGCCAGTACAGTTTATTCTCATCCATATCTCTATTATTGTGATTATTCTAATCACAATTAGTGTATTCTAATCACAATTAGTGTTGGACGCCAATCGCTGAAGGACGCGTACTGATTCGTCATGACGAAGATGAAATATGCCCGGGTAATCGTTGAGCGTCTCTTCCCGAAGCCATGGTCCAACTACCTGGTCACCGACACCGTACGGCGAAGAAGAAGAAGAAAATACCGGTCCAACTCTTTGGAACGGAATAAACGATGGGTCTTAACACTGCGGCTACCCCGGGAAAGTGAAAATGGTTTGTTTTGCGAACGAGGTGTGATGGTGATGGTGATGAGTGAGACATTTGGAGAAGTGGAGGTGTCGCTGACGGATACAATAGACGCGATCGAGAGCTGGATGAACGGAGTCAAGCTGCAAATAGCTCGCTACAAGACGGATGTTTTGATGATCAGCACCTGCAAAGCGGTTCAGCGGATACGGATCACCTTCGATAGGCATGTGATGGCATTGAAGCATGCACTGAAGCAATTGGGAGTGATGATAGACGACCGGTTGAGCTTTAACAATTACGTTGATTACACCTTCGAAATGGCAGTCTGTTATGAAGTGTTTTGTCATCGATTCTGCGATATGGGGCTCCTGCCTGGGGTGCGGCACTGAAACCCAAGTGAAACCGTGAAAAGCTGTTCCGGCTGGTGGTCGTACAAGTTGCGATTTCGTACAGAATAGTATTTTCGGAGGCAGTATGCGTTATCGCCGAGATGATCCTCATCTGGCGGAGGATATCAAGTGCTACAATCAACGAAACGCGAGGAAGATGATGAGATTCGATTTGATTTGGCAGCAGGAATGGGACAATGTGTAGACAGGAAGTAGCGGCTTATTTCAAACCTGTCGACGTGGGTCAATAGAAAGCACGGTGAAATGACCTTCCATCTGAAACAGCTCCTATCGGGCCACAGCTGCTTCAAGAAGTATCTTCAACATTCAACACGTCACCATTGTGCCTGGAGTGTGAGAACGTCGCGGAGCCACCAGAGTATGTGGTCTTCGAATGTTCGAGGTTTGCAGCCTACAGAATGACAAGCGACATAAAAACGTGGAACGCTGTCAGCAGAGTTATGATGTAGATCATGACCGTCTTACCGCGGAAACGGCGTGATGAACATCGAGCAACGGTTTCGGGAGAGCAATCATCGTCAGGGAACTCTCCGCAGGAATGAGCTAAATCCACTGCCGAGGACTAGTCGAGTAGACTGCAATGGTGCTCCGAGCATGGGTCGTCGAAACGCCAGCGAACCGCAAGCCACGCTCCAGCCAGAATCGCCAGACCGACCACCGCACCCCACGGTTATTCATATAGCGGAAACCAAAGAAAAACTCGTTATTGGGAGTACTTCTTTCGCCAGGGAACTCTCTGTCAGCGTAAGCTAGATTCACCGCTGGGGACTAAACTGAGTAGACCGCTACGAGACACCACCAGTCGCGGGTCACTGGGCACCGAACGCCCTGCTTCACCGGAATCACCGAACTGACCTCGGAATCTAGCTGATTCGCTCGGTTTCAGGAGAACTTCTCTCGCCGGGGAACTCTCCATCGGAGTAGGTCAGGTCCATCGTCGGGGACTTGATCGAGTAGTTCGCGAACAAATCAGGGAGCTGAATGGCTTATCAAGGAAGTTGTGCTAAATAGCACTAGAAGGAAAATCAAGAGCTTATAGGAGTTTCGGTGCTAAATGGCACCGATCATGAAGCTAAAGGGCTCAATTAGCTGCGGCACTTAAATCATAGAAGAATCGGTATCAGGAGAACTTATTTCACCGGGAAACTCTTCGTCAGTGTACAGGCAGATTCCCCGCCGGGAACCAGGCTGAGTAGATCGCGACGAGACACCACCAGTCGAGCCGAGGCTCCAGTAAACCGGACGCACTACTCCACCGGAATCGGCGAACTGAACACGGCACCTGGCTGGTTGGCTCGCTTTCGAACTTCTCTCGCCGGGGAACTCTTCGTCGGAGTAGGCTAGATCCATCGTTGGGGGCTAGACCAAGTAGTTCGCGAACAAGTCGGAAGCACAACGAGGAAGTGGTACTAAATGGCACAAGGGAACCGAAGGGCTCAGTAAATTAGACAGTCTGAAGTTTGCCGCCCAGATTGTCCTCGTAGGGGACGAACACTAATTCTTGACCCACAGCTAGCTTACATAAATTGCCACTTAGTGTGGATGGTCGAAAACTGTTAGTGTGTCGAGGATGGGTGCTGTAACCCTACTGAAAGAACTAACTTCTAAGTAGTTAGATAGGAGTGTGTGTTGTGCACATAAAAAATCTCTTTCCGAAGTAATGCCGTAAGATAATGGCGGGGAGGAATCAAGTTGTGTGCAAGAGTAGTTGTATTAGCGGGTCGGGTAACTACGCAAACTCGTTCCCTGAGTTGTTGGTTCTTGTACATTTTTTCTGGTCTCTAAAAACATATATACACTCAGGTTTTTTACGCGGGGGATACAGACCGCGTAAATGAAAACCGCGTAAATTTCAAAAACCGCGTAAATGAAAACCGCGTAAATTCAAAAATCCGCGTAGATGAAAACCGCGTAAATTCAACAATCTGCGTAAAAAATACCACGCAAAAAACCTGAGTGTACATATACACATATATTGTATAAATATACCAAAATATTCATTTCCCCCCCCCCCCCCCAAATTTTTCTTATTACGCCATTGGTTGAATCAAGGTATACCTGTATCTGCTTTTGATCCACATATAGGATAATCTTTGAGAGCCTTTAAGCCCTATATTCCATTACCATTACTGTAATGAGATTGACAGCCTGTTTTCTGCATATGCATTTACGCTGCTAATATAAAGCTTAATTGCATTATAAATACTTAAATTAGATTTTATTGTAATATTAGTGCAAATGTGATGCTTTCAAAATATAGGTTCATAAAATATTTGTGGGGCAAAATAAGGAATAAAATATTTCATTTCCTTGATCGGCATAAATTCATTTTTCTTTCGTGCTAAATTATTGTTTTGAGAATGGTTGCGTGGTGTAGATCAAAAATAAAGACACAAATTTCATATTACCTCTGTTACAGGTCAAATGAGGAAACTTGAAGAATGCCTTGAAAGTATATTGTCATAATCACTCTATATCAACAACTATGTGAAAAGGGAAGCAATGAATATTTATCACCATAACGAGTTTATCGCGATCATCAACAATCATGTGGAAATTGTTATTTTATTAGCTCCCATAGTCACTCGCTAATAGGTGTCACCCTATCCATGAATTTCCATGCGCCTTGTTCCACTCTTCCACCCACTCCACAGGAGAAAAGAACACCAATGAAAAGTACGCTATCACTCAAGAACCATCATCGTCACCGTTTTCCCCCCGTCAAACATAAAACGCACACTTTTTCTTTCCTTCGATGGCACGCCTGTCGTTGGATTTTTGTAGCTTTACGATTCTGTCTGTTGCGTGAATGGTGACTAGTGTAGTGAGGGACCTTCACCAACAGCAGCAACGGTTCTAGCCTGGCCGCAAAAACCATCAAACTTATTCGCTCCTTCCTGATTTTCTCATTTCTATTGCTCGTTTCACTGCTCTGCCACCTAAACCCCTTCCCCAATCCACAGAAAACAGACTTGCGGCATTGGTTCCACCTAAGCAACGCTTCCAGCGAATGCTAAAAATCGTTCGCCGGCTCTGGTCTGGTCCTCCCTCCTGGCGGCGGCGGTCGTTGTTTCCCCTCGAATGGAAAGTTTGCCGCTCGAGTGTACATCTCGGTTGATATTTGATATCCCATTAAATCGACTGAACGGTACGAGTGTACACTCGTTTCGGCGATCCTGCTGTATGGTTTGGTACTACACTGAAGTATGGCCGGTATAACGAACAGACGGAAAGTTTCTCTCTCTGGCACAAAGCGAGAGCCCAACCTCACATGCATGAGCGAAAGTGAGATAGCATTGGCGCTCGGCTGACGCATATCCTACACATATTCAGATCGGCTAGAACTCAGTCACTCACTACGCAAGCACTCACACGTGTTTCGGTGTGTGACGTTTATGCGAGAAAGTATCAATCGTTGCTACGGCTAAACACAGCTGAGTTTTGTGTATGCGTAGGAAACGAGCACGTTTCGGTATAATTCGACGATCGCACACGTGCTACCCCCGCATTGCAGCTCTATTTTGCATGGTTACCACCACATACCCAGTTGATCCATCTTTGGATGGTAATATAGGCACAAGCAATATCGTTAATTTGTAAGTGCCGAACAATACATTATACTACTCTATTATGTGTTGTCATTTCTCGAAGGTCCAGTTTTCGCTCCTGCATATATTACCTATTTGTTGTTGTTTTATGTTATTGCGTTATGGTTTATGTTCTGAAATTAGCGTATCGTATTGTTTGAACTTCGCACTGTGTAAGACAGAATTACAAAATAAATTATTGTATGTACGTATGTACACATTCCTTTTTATTTTTTGGACATTATTACAGATTCCAAAGCGAGATTATAATATAATGCCGATATACGCATAATTGTCCCATGTTTATAAGGAATACCATATTACATAGGACAAATATGCACTTAACGGCAGTATACTGCCCATAAACGCATAAGAGTTCCATGTGGATTTTTGTCGAAAATGAGTTATCCGTTGGATTGTATTCTGTATCACCACTGAATCACACTGCACAAATAAGATTACCGGGTTTGTGCAGAAAATATCAAAAAAATACCAAAACATGATTGTCCCATCCATTTGGCTCAATGGATGGGACAATCTTGGACAGCGTTTTCTCGGCTTGCTGTTTTTCAACATGGGACTCTTATGCTGTTATGGGCAGTATATGTGATATAAAAAAACGAAATCACACTAAACAAACATAACACGTGAATCATTTTAGATGTTAAAAAGTAAAACATTTTGTTGTTTAGGTAGATCCCTTTAACTGTTCCGATGTTGCAGATCTCTATCTTACAACATTATCTTTCTGGTAGTACTGGTTTTAGTGGAAAGTTCTAATATTATTATCGATTTTTTCTTCTTTCTAGCACCGGCGAATCAGACAAACAGCACCTGGATTCCTCGAGTGACTCGGACATGGACGGTCCCAGCCTGGGCATGCACGGTTCCAACAGTGGCTCGCAGCATGGTATGGGAGGAAGTGCGAGCCAAGTGATGCACCTCGGCCCAGGAATCCAGAGCGGTAGCATCCCGGGAAGCGGCGGCCCTCTTTCGGGACCATCGGGACCAGTTGGCGGTACTGGGCTCGGTGGGCTTGGTCTCGATCATCAACCGCAGCCTCTGTCGACGAGAAATAGTAACTTGATGAATATCCCGGCCGGTAGCAATAAAGCGCTCGGGCAGCTGTCGTCCAGTTCACTTACGGCGGCCTATTCGCACCTTTGGGATCGAAGCAACGTGATGGGATCGATGCCGATCTATGATATTGGAGAGTATCAGCATTTATGATTTTGAGTAGCAGGGTACGGCAGCGGGAGTAAGTAATGTGGCTTTCTATGTGAGTGTGGAGAGTGGCAAATGAAGTCTCGGTACTTGATCGGTTTGGCTGAGATGCCATCAGATACTAGTTTTTTCTGAATTCCACAGAGTGATGGGCTTGTTTGTTTCGCTCTGATAATTGGCCTGCGTTAAGCCATACCGACCTGAGCGTCATGATTTTTTCCTGGTATGTTTCAAACAAAAATTATTTTTTTGATGAATTGCCATTAACTTATAAAGTACAGGGACACTTATCATCTTACAAATACTGTTTGAGTTCTCAAAAGTTATTTGATGTGGGTGTTACCAGCATTACATTGAATTCGATTGCATTTTTAGGCAGGTATCTCGAAATGGCACTTGGTATTCTTTGGCTTAACACAGGCCAATTATGCTTGAAACAGAACTGACATTTGCCAAGTTCTATTTTTTATTTCGATTATAAGGGGTCAGTCGCTTCTTTTTCAAGTTAGGAAAATCTTTTACCGTATATGCCGGGTTGGGAATCAAACCCGCACGAGATGCGCACAAGGCAATCAATTTACCAATTACGCTGTGCCCGACACTTGTTTTTAATTAAACTGATTTGATTTGGTGTGCCAGTTGACGTTCAGAAGTAGAGATCGTGATCTTTTTTTTCTTTTTTACCGAATGTCCTCCATTTTCTTAATGCATGAATAAATTTATAGAATAATGAATGTAAATTCAATTCCCATCTAGCCTGTCGCCAACGACAACGTGAATTGCTAGCGATTTAGAAATACACCAACATGAACTGGACAATCCTACAAATCGTAGGACTTACTTATCTCATTCGCAATACATGCAATTGAAACCTATCTGCATAAGTTTATAATCGAGCTCACGTCGATAATATTCTTTTATCAGCAAAGTTATCAGTAGATGGAATTTGCGGATGAACCATCACGCTTTATCACCGGATTTTTAGCTGTTTTACATATCTTTTCAAACCGATTTTTTCATTCGATTATATCATTACGCTTTTATATCCATTCTCGTCTATATCACCTTCGAATGTGTCATGGATTTGATTTGATTATTTTGCGGACTTCGTCGCATCAGTAGCTGACAGTCCGCCAACGCCTAATTTTTTCGGATTAGCTGACCACAATCTTTCGTGATCGTTTTCGATACAATTACTTTTCGCACCAAACAATTGAAAAACTAAAAATAAGTTCGATTTTCATATTTTGACAATAGAAACAACAACCTTTCCGAAAAGCAAAAAACTTTCATAGCGGTCTTCAAACCAGTCTTGCGATGCATAAAACTTTATGATTTTGAAAAACAAATGCATTGACCAACATTCTTTGCGTTTTTGGTCTAATTGGCCACAACCCGGGTTATTCTGGGAACCTGGTTCCTCCGGCAAAGAGGACACTGTTTGACTGATTATAAAACTCGTCTTGCGTCTTGTCTGTCAAACTTTATAATTTTGCAAAACAAGTGCAATGGAATCCATTTTGAGAGTTTTTAGTCAAATTTGACACACCCCGGAAACTTCCGGGGTGATGTCAAATTTGACTATCTTTTGAGATTTGAGATCTTCCGGGATCCTGGTTCCTCCGTTAAAAAGGAACGATTTCCGACTGGTTTTAAAATCCAAAATTGCAGCACTTCAAACTTCACGATTTGTCAAAATAAGCACACTGAAAGACATCTTGAGAGCATTTGGACGAAATGGCCACACTCCGGCGTATTTCAGGAACCGGGTTTCTTCGGCAAAGTGGACATTTTGGACCCTTTTGAAACACTGTCTTGTGGCAAACTGCATGAATTTGCGAAACAAGTACGCTAAAAGACATTTCAAGGGTTTTTGGTTTAATTGGCCACACTACGGGGTAATCCGGAAACCTGGTCGGAGGGGCAAAGAGGACAGTTTTCAATTGGTTACAAAACCCGTCTTGCGGCACGTCAAATTTCATGATTCACTGAAGGACATTTTGGGTTTTTTGTCTATTTGTCTACATCCTGGAGTATCCCGGGAACCTGTTCCTCCGGCAAAGAGAACAATTTTCGACCAGTTTTAAAACCTGTCATGCGATATGTTAAATGTCGATTATCATGGTGAAGATGAACATGTCTATCTATACCAGGACACATGCTGGTGAACTCTGGTGATTCGTAGTTATGCTGCCTAAGCTAGACCCTCATTAGCAGAAGACAAAAATTAAGCCCGTACGATATTCAGCCTGTTCTAATGACCCTGCCACTTCTAGTTTTCCGATCTGTTTACTTCACATCCTTGCTCTCACTTGAGTACTGTGGCGCTAATTTTCATAACTTTCCCTGCCCAGTAATCTCTAGCTAATTGAATGTCGTTAAAATGTAAAAAAGAAAATGTGACTAACATAGTCGAAATAAAAAAGGAAAAAAGATATGTTAAACTTCAAGATTTTGCAAAACAAGTACACGAAAGGATATTCTGATGGCTTTTGGTCTATTTGGCCACATTCCCAAGGTATTCCAGGAACCTTATTCCTCCGGCAAAGAATACACTTTTCGACCCTTTTGAAACCTTGTCTGGCGATATGTCAAAGTTCGTGATTTTGAAAAAAATAATGTGCACTGGGGGATATTGTGAGGGTTTTGGTTGAATTGACCACACCTTGGAGTATTCATGGGATCCTGGTTCCCTAGAGGAAAAGGACATTTTTCGACCAGTTATAAAATCCACCTTGCGACATGTCAAACGTCATGATTTTGCAAATCTAGCATATATTACTATATTTTAAGGTATTTTGTTCGAATTGCACCCAACCCGAATTTTCATTTCACCACCTGAATTTGGTTCTTCTTGAAACGAAAAGTATTCTCGGTCCGTTATGAAACCAGTTTTGTGTCGCCAGTGGCGGGTTTTGGGGGCCAACCCCCCCCCCCCCCCCTCAAACCAAAATTCATTGAATTGAAAAAAAAAATGATTACTGGTGACCAATTTAAAATAAAAAAATATTTAATTTTAGATATTTAAATAATAATTTTGGAAGTACTACGATGGGATGCATATGATAGACGGAATACGGAGACGGCGTATGAACAACGAATTGCAACAGTAGCTTGGAGAACCACCCATTGTTCGCTCAGCGAAATTTGGGTGGCTGCATGTTTTCAGAATGGTGAACAACTCGGTAAAATGGCTCTAGAAACTAATCGTTCTCAACACGTTACATTCAAAATCACTAAGAACGCGTTGATCTCCCGCCAGCATGCACCAGGTTTCTTGACCGTAGAAGACAACCGGTCCAATGAGCGATTTGTAGAAGATTAACTTCATTCGGTGTCGTACCTTCGTCGATCGAAGGGTTTTTCGAAGCCCAAAGTAACAACGTTCACCTGCTAGAATACTTTTCTAAATTTCTCTGTTGGTGTCATTATTGGCGGTCATTAGTGAGCCCAAATACACGAGCTCACCCAGTAAACGAAATGGCGACTAGGCGGGTTAAAACATGCCGACGAGTGGTAGGCTATTGAAACATTGTTCTAGGCTACCCGCTGTAACTTGCCAACAATTTCCCCTAATTGTGTGGGTATCAACCAACTCGATATCATCGTCATCGCTTCAACCGTCAGTCGGATGTACGTTCCCACCATCATCTCAAGATTGTGTGGCACAATATTGACGTTACCGGCGAAGCTAAAAAGCTGAGCAGACTTCCGGAAAACCGTGTCAATCTTAGCTCTTGTTATCACACCTTACCGTAGCCCTTTCCGAGTTTCAAAAGGACACAAAAGTATTTCTAATACTCATCACATATCACTCGATCTATTTTCGCTGGTCCAGAAATCCGTATTTGAGCGTTATATGCTAGTTTTCTCAACGATCTCGCTTGCTAACGGTGATTCAGCAATATGATTGCTCGATAACTATTTACAGTAATCTCGCTTAACATCCTTTTTAAAGATGGTACATACTACTTCCTCCATCCAATCTTCCAGTAAAATCTGTTTCTCTCAGATCTTTAAAACCACCTAGTGGAGTACTCTACACAACGCCTCTCTTCCGTGTTTTAGCAGCTCACATGGCAGTTGATCATTGCCAGCGGCTTTATCAGTCCTCAACCCGCCGATCACCTTATGAATCTTCGGTAGATCTTGCGCTGGGAATCTGTTGTCGGCTGCGCATGTCCCCAGACTGATTCTTGCGATACTCTCGTCGTCTACTGCTATTTCGATGTTCGTCATAATATACTTATCAATCAGCTTTTACCTACTCGTAGAATTTTCATAACTCTATACAGATGCTCCATCGCTTATCTTCCTGTAGGCGATTTTGAATCTATATTCGCACTGTGGAAGGTGCGCACATTTGTGATGTTGGAGAAATTTTTTTCGTTCATTAGAACGTGGTCGATTTGGTTATAAATTTGTTAATCAGGTGATCTCAGGCGTGAGGATCATGTCGCTGATGAGGAGCTTCACTTTCTGCCGCGGGCTCCAAATGCGCGTAAAAGGTATTTCTCGTTCTCGGGTTACGCTTCGTGAGCGCAGTGCACGTTAACGATGCTGTAGTTGTAGAAAAGGCCTTTGATCCACACACCTCCTTTCTCTGATCGTCTGGTAGTTGATTACGTGTTGGTGCATCTTGCCCAGCACTACAAAGCTGATTCCCAACTTGTTTGTTGTGCCGTCGCTCTAGTAGAATGTAACCGCGCGATGCCCGCTTTTCCACACATTCTGTCCTGCCAAGCAAAGTTCCTACAATGCTACGTCTTTGAAGTTGCGAGTTTTCAGCTCATTGTGTAGGCTCATAGAATTACAGTTCGATATGCCATGTTTCCAAACGTAGTCCTTTTTTCGTTAAGTGGGCTTTGACTGATTATTCCGATCCGCCTTGTCCTTCTGATTCTTCGTAACGTGGTGTTTTCCGGGCGGCTTGTTGGGTTTGACACAACCTTCTGTCTCCTCGAACAGCCGCGCCACCTCACGTATTCAGTTCTGTCCACGGTAGGGTTATAGCGCACATGCCCACTCGCACCTTCTCATTTCGCTTCTACTGCAGAAGACGGTAGTACCCAGTCGATGCCGGGATACAGATTAAATGTCATCAATAGACGCACAAGAAAGCATGAGATAGGAGCTTGTGAACACTGGGAAGTATTCACCATTTGATGACCAATCTTCGAAGTTGATGGTTTCGAAATTTTGTGATGTTGACCGTAAGATATATTCCATTTTAAAACTCTATGAAGATATTGAAGGTATTCTTTTTTTCTTATTTTTAGAATGGAATGGTAACCGCTGAACTGTTTTTGTTTGTGAACTTTCAATATTTTATCAAATTTACATTATATTGAAGCATTTTCGAAAAATCAACGATTTTCGTCAAAACCCCCGCCAAACCAAATTTCTGGCTACGCCACTGTGTGTCGCGTATAAACAACATAAAAGTAGACCATCGCTATTGCAAAATTATGAAGCTGGACATGCCGCAAGACGGGTTTTATAACGGGTTGAAAAGTGTTCTCTTTACTGGAAGAACTAGATTGTCGGAATATCCCTGGTGGTGGTCAATTACACCAAAAACTATCTAAATGTTTTGCAATGTACTTGTTTTGCAAAATCATGAAGTTTGACATATCGCATGACAGGTTTAAAAACTGGTCCTCTTTGCCGGAGGGACCAGATTTCCGGAATATCCCGGGGTGTATCCAATTTGACCAAAAACCCTCAAATGTTCTCCAGTTCACTGGTTGCACAAAATTATGAAATTTGGCACCCCGCAAGATGAGTTTTATAGTAGGTTGAAAAGTGTCCTCTTTGCCGGATAACCAGGTTCCCGGAATACCTTGGGTTGTGGCAAATTCGCCTAAAAACTCAAAATGACCACCGGTGTACTTGTTGTGCAAAATCATAAAGTTTGACATGTCGCAAGACGGGTTTTATAACTGGTCGAAAATTGTCCTCTGTCGGAGAAGCCAGGTTCCCGGAATACTGCAGGGTGTGGTCAATTAGACCAAAAACCCCCAAAATGTCCTTCAGTGAACTTTCTTAGTAAAATCATGAAATTTGACGTGCCGCAAGACGTGTTTTGCAACCAATCGAAAACTGTCCTTATTGCCCCTCCGACCTGGTTTCCGGAATACCCCGTAGTATGGCCAATTAGACCAAAAACCCTTGAAATGTCTTTTGGCGTACTTGTTTCGCAAATTCATGCAGTTTGACATGCCGCAAGATAGGGTTTCAAAAGAGTCCAAAAGTGTCCACTTTGCCGGAGAAACCCGGTTCCCGAAATTCCCCGGAGTGTGGCCATTTCGTCCAAATGCTCTCAAAATGTCTTTCAGTGTGATTGTTTTGTAAAATAATGAAGTTTGAAGTGCTGCAAAACGGATTTTGAATCCAGTCGAAAATCGTCCCTTTTTACCGGAGGAACCAGGTTCCCGGAAGATCGCTGGTTGTGTCCAATTTGACCAAAAACCTTTAAAATAGTTTCCAGTGCACTTGTTTTGCAAAATTATAAAGTTTGACACCCCGCAAGACAAGTTTCATAATCAGTCGAAAAGTGTCCTCTTTGCCGGAGGAACCAGGTTCCCGGAATATCCCGGGTTGTGGCCAATCCAACCCGCAATGTTGGTCAATGCGTTTGTTTAACAAAATCATAAAGTTTTGTGCATCGCAAGACTGGTTTGAGGACTGCTATGAAAGTTTTTAGCTTTTCGTAAAAGGGGGTAACGACCTGTTCAGGGTATCATCCAAACAATATGTGGAATCGTTGCACTATACGGGTTAAAGTTCGTGTATAATTTATTTTTTGTTCTTACCTCATATCGACAATGAATTTTGTTCGCTATCGTTAGTTCGACTCCGAACTCACATCAAATGTCAACTGTTTCAAAGCTGTGGATTCAGACATAATACCGTTAAAATTTCCGATTCTTCAAACACCCACATATATCATGCCGGACAGCACTCTCCGTAGGTTTTGTTTTTGAGTTGATGATAAACGATTAGACCAGTTCTCATACAGCTGCAATCTTATACGGTTAGGTTTATCTATTGAAAGCATAGCGTTAGTCCACTACTAAACTATTATACTCTGATTTCTTTAGGGTGTAGAAGTTAGTCTTACCTATGTATATTTTAATTCTGAACAACGGTTCCGAAATCATTAGAACAAAATATTAGCGTTAAATTTAATTAAAATGTAAAATGCAATAATTAATCAAAAAATCACTTATCTAATTATATATATTCGGCATTAAAAGAACTTCTAGTTAATTGTTGAACACACAAAAAGAAATCCCATCATCCCATTTGACAAACTTACCGAGAGCCCCTGATGAAAAGAAGGGACGCCAACAACAAAGCGATCTTGTTGGCACATTTTCAAAAAAACCAAATGTTGGTGGGTTGGTAAGTATTTAACTGATTCCCACAAAAGGTTCCTGTAGATGATATTCGCGCTACCCGCAACGAACTGTCAATCACGGAGAAACGTGTGGGGCATAAGTTCACACAGTAGGCACGTGAATGTAGAGCACCAATCTGCAGTAATGCAACGAAAATTGTGCTGAAGCGATGTTGCAAAGGTAACTAGAATAATGAAGAGGTTTACAAGCGACTTTCCCCTAGGTAGCGATTTATTAATTCTCTTGTTGTAAATATCCAGCTGGGAAGCATGCTTTTCAATTAGTTTGGGGTGAATTAATTTGATGAAAATCATGGTGGGAATTCTCGTTGATTCAACTAGTAGAATTATTATAAATAGTGACCTACCAACCAATAGTAACCAGTAGCAACCAATTATGTCTTTTTAATAGAAGATTACTATTTCATATTTATTTATAAATATAGTTCTCATTTACTTCTCAATTTGGGCTGATTGGTTCAAAAAATTTAATGATATGGATAGGTAGGTATGGCTTTCGCAATGTCTATACGATACAGCAACTATGTTGCAGGGATTGGGAATCATCATACCCATTAGAGTAATGAGCTATGTGGCCACGTGGCGGCGTCAAATTATGATATTTACACACGATATAAACCCATTGAGAGATGTGTCCGAGAACAGGTTATGCACGTGAACCTAGTAGCTCACACTGAAAAAACTTAACACGTTTAAATCATGACAGATTTAAACAGATTTGCATCTGTTGAATTATTTTAGTCCACAAACACATGAAATGCACACGGTTGTCCCTTGAATATCCATTCGAGTGTGGGAAATATGGCTTTCAAATAAAATTCATGCGAACATGGTGTGAAAAGCACATCAACATGATAAGAAATACCATTTACTGAAATTTCCAAATGAATTACACGTGAATATCACTTTGTTTTACTTATAGATTTCATTGGCAGAAGAATCGGCGAAATCAATTGTTTTACATGCACTAAATGTTTTCCATGCGAAAGTCATGTGGAAAGTTCAGATTTTACGACTCAATAGCATGTCGTATTCACGTCGAATTTGTTTCAATTTAATTTGAAACACCACATGAAATGTTTTTTAATGGATTTTCATGTGAAATTCAAAGGGAAATCATTTCTTTTACTTTTTAATGACAACGCACATGAAAGTGATGTTTAATTGCATATGGTTTTAGCGTGGATTATTTCCAGTGCATAGTTTCTACAGAGCAAACAATTTTTTTGTAACTTTACGTCTTGCCAGAGCACATAAAAGGAGCGTCCCAATTCACATAAATTTACATTTTATTACATGAAAAATGTGAGATGTTCGGCTTTTTCTAGGTCATTCAGTCTGAGTTTTACATCTAAAGAGTCGCAATATTCAATTTTACATTTCATAGCATGTAAAATCCTATTATCAGACAGAAAAATACGTCGCTGCGTTTTTCACGTCAAATGTAATTTTCATTTTTTCTAGTACACACTTAGAAAAAATGAAAATTACATTTGACGTAATCAACATTGCGATGTATTTTCCTGTTTGATAATGAAATTACAAGTTTACACTGAGCAAAAAGCATCTGAGAATTTCATAAGTCTCGGCATATGAACCAACCTTCTGACGATGTCATTGAACGCTTCAGAATGTCATAGGCAGGCGTATGAATTCATTGATCTTTATTCATGCACTCCATAGACGTACAAATAATGTATTTCATAAAACAGTCTTATGACTTCGCTCCAATATATGCCTTTAAGAATTTCATAAGTTTTTCTCATGAAACCCATATGAGATCTGTTATTGATTCTATAAAATTGTATTTTGTTTTTCATAAACGTCACTTTTGTGAAAAGTTCATAATTGTTTCTTATGAATTCAGTACTGGCCTGGACGGCCAACCAGGAGTTAATAGTTTCAGCACTTTTTGATTACCGCTGTTTGAAAGAAAAGAAGTGAGATTTTCAGTCAAATTGCAACAATTTTAAATTGTTTTTATGTTATTGAATAAATTACTGTGAGCATAAAATCTGTTTACATGGTTATGATTTTTACAGAAGATATCCGATTATTTGAAATGAAATAAGTTGTGTATATAATTAGTGTCTGATGCGTATTTTATAATTATCAAAATCATTTGAGAAGTAACAATCATTATCATTCAGTTGTCAAGTCCAGTTTCCCAGTTGTATAAGCCCAGTTTCCCAAGAAATATTGACGAAGCGTTGCTCATTATGTACAAATTTTAATATTTAATGAGAGTTTTCTCTTCAATCTTCTGAAGGGATCTATACTTGGCGGTTAATTTGTCCCGAATTGAGTTCTACAAGATGACCACACGAATGAACTCACGAGGAATGACGTTCATGTTTGACAATTCTCAGTGATTTGTTTACTTTGTCAGTTGCGTGAGCTGGAGTCTGTTACATTCAAACTCACGTAACTCCCATGTAAACAAACCACCGAGAATTGTTAAACGAAATTCATCCGGCTCATTTTGTGGGGTTATGTCGGTTGTTGTAAAACCTAATATCCTCTCAAGGTTGATTTTTACTGCTGATTTTTTGTCTACTAAAAATGCTCGAGAAATGTCAGCCATGTTCTTTTTTTATATAAATGCACAATAATAATATCCATAAATAGAAAACTTATGGCATTCATTCGAATATTGTAATGAATTTCATAAGACTGTTCTATGAAAATCGTTATTTCTACTATGTTTTCTACTTATAAATGTCAGTAATTTTCATAAATGGGCACCTATGGCGTTCATTCGGACATTTTCATAAATTTCATAAGACGGTCTTATGAAAATAATAAGAGATGGATTTGGAAAATTTCCCCTCCAAATCATAAGACAGATTTATAAAATCCATTTAAAATCCTTATGTCTGAAAGTCATAAGACGTTTTTATGGAAATTCAATGTAAATTTTGCTCGGTGTACATGTGAAATAAAATTTTGATGTAGAACTCAGTTGTATGGAGATGGAGAAGTGTGAACAAAGCGCATTTATTTTTTTTTATTTTTCCAGTTTGTCTTCACATCTCGTTCTGAGCAGAAGCAAAAAATCGTCCCGCGCAAGTGAAACAGTCAATTCTACTTAAAAATCAATCGGTGCCTATCACATAAGCAGTCCATATAACAATAGCCTATACCTACTGTGCGATTTAGTGATGAGTGACGGTGCCCAGCAAAAAGCAACCCAGATACGGCCGAACTGTGTTGCTGTTGATTTTTCGAAATGCCCCGTAAGACCAGCCATTCGGGAAGTGGAACAGTTATTAAAAGTGCAGATGAAACTCAATCTGGCTGAAGTGAAAACCCTACAAATGCATCATATCAAACATTGCGTGCTGATTTCGTTCAACAACATTAACCAAGCTGAGTCATTCGCCTCGCGAAACAACATGCAGCACACCGCCGAATGCCACAATGTTAAATATAGCATTCCCGTATACATCGAGAACGGCGCTGTAGAAGTTCGTGTCCATGATTTGGCTACGCGTACCCCTGACGGCGCGATTAAAAAATGCTTGCAAAAATACGGAGAAGTAGACTCCGTTACACATGAGACTTGGAGGAATTTTTTCCCGGGCATCCCTAACGGTGTTCGTGTGGTGAGAATGAGTGTGACCAAGCCAATTCCCTCATACATAACCGTCACAGCGTTAGGAAGTGACGATGTTCTCATTCATCAAACATCACTAGTCACGTACCCAGGGCAAATTCCTACGTGCCAGTTCTGCACGAAGAAGCTGCACCTCGGAAAACCTTGCGTAGAAACCGTTAAGGAAAACTTAACCAATCCAACTGAAATCAGCCCAGAACCATCTTACGCTAAACCACTAACAGCTGCAAAACCAACATCTTCGGATCAAGCACCAACAACCAGCAACAACAACAACGAAACGAATGCCGAAAAATACGAACATACAATGGCGACCGATAAGAGTAAGACACAAACTGGAACATCTGACCGCGAGCTGCAGGAAAGTAGTACGGATGAGGACATGGACATGAACGACAACGCAAAAGAAGACAAACGGATCGAACCTCAAATGGCAGTGGACAACACTGGCAATATTTCGCCCCCTAGAAAAGGATCTCAACACGCAGCAGAAAGCTGCGTCTAAACGAGACAAAAAACTTAACATAGTTGTTTTTTTATTTATTGTAAAAAACGAACAATCGGCCTCGTTGAGCTACCGCATTTGGGCCTAAATAAATTTAATAATTATAAAAAAGCGCATTTTTACATGTTCTTGAATGTAAATTCAAGTGAATTTGGATGCTCCTTTTATGTGCATTAAAAAGGGCATAGTTTAACGTTTGATTTTAATTTTACATGACGTTGAATTTCATAAATAACGTAATGTTACACCAAATATGGCGTTTATTTTAAATGTTGACAAGTGCAATTTTACAGCACTGTGCATAAAAAGTATTGATTTCATGTAGAATTAAACGGAACACGGTAAAATCTCGTCATATCGTGAATTACGTGTTGCTAAATTGTGTCATGTTTGAAACGTCAACGATAAGATTCATAATTTTTTAGTGTGATTGTACGCACGAAATTCCAGTTGTTTTTCTCATGCTTCTTCCGTTTGTTGACAACCATCGAACAATTTTTGGTTAATCGATTTCGAAGGCAGAAAAAGAAGGATGAGTAAAACAAATGGAACAAAAATTTCGAATATACAATTGTATTCAAATCAGTTATTTCGGTATTTATGCAAGTCTACAAACTTCGGATTTTATTACGCTTTCGGTAATGGCAAATGTTAAAACATATTCTGCAGATTACTGTACGGAAACCCCGCTGCATTCTTATGAAACTCCAAATTGTTGTGGACACGGAACTAAGCTTTTGAAATCACATCAAATAATCCAATCTAATAGCAGCAGGGCCGTAGCGTGGTCTTTTGGCGCCCTTGGCAAAATCTTAGATTTGCGCCCCTTTTATGTTCACTTTGGCTTCTTTTTCAGTTCGACTTTCAAACAATAATTTGTGTACCGTAAAATGGGGGAACATTGATCATTTTTTCAAAAAAACTTTCGAATAATTTAGAAAGAGAAAATTTAGAAAAGCGTGGAAGGGTCATATGAGCAAGCTTACAGCCAATTTCTTCACTGTATAAAAACAGGTTTTCGCTAAAAACCAGTTTTCAGGTTGCTGCTGACCAATTAACCGAAAACCGGTTTTCAACGAAAACCGGTTTTCATCTAAGTGAAGAAATTGGACGTTAGAGTTTACCGGCGACATATCCCTTTGGCTGCTACCGTAGGAGTCAGGGTCTTTTGGCATTAGAAATGCGAATCACCTGAGTCTACGGCATGTCCGGACAAGCGTAAAGTAATTTGTTACTTCATACTGTCGGAACCGACAAAAAATTAAGTCACGGTAAACTTCTACACTAAGCATTTGCGACGTTGAAACTCGTTGAATGAGCTAGTTTTTTTGTTTTTTGGTCCCTCTTGAATTGCCTGCCTGGGTGTTTTATTTTATCGACTATTATGACTATATCAGCGTCTTTGGCATATGGTCACATGTGTTGCTGAATCGCACGGTGTCGGCAGCTTTCACCCAAAGCTGCGACGATGGCTCCAAAAAAATGATTTATTAAAACAACCTTGTTATTGTTTGGGTACAGAATCCGGTACAGATTTTTCTATAGAAAGTTACAGATAGAAAAGATTTTTCAACTCCCGGTATAGATTTAACTATGGCAACACTGCTCGTGGGACAACTTGACAGTAGAAAAACTCTAATAAGAGAACTGCGGAGAGAAAAACAGTATTTGTTATAATGTTATAAGGATAGGCAATGTTCGATTGGATTCGTTTTTTGACAGCTTAACGCGAATCCAATCGATACAAAATGGAGTCTCCGCAGTTCTCTTTCTAGAGTTTTTCTACTTGACAGCTCTCCCCAACTCATAAGCAAATTTTATGGTGATTTTGCTATCAGTGGTACATATATGAAACAAGCACTATCTGTCGAATAGACTTTTCTACGGCTCATGTACGTACACGCCACATGACACAAATACTACATCACAAGCTGGTGGAAAATAATAAACAAAGACGGCAAAAGTAAATGGGATTGTTTTCAACCAGGAAACTTCATTAGTGTTCGTGAGACCGGTCGCAAAGAACTCAATTGTCCCCGGGTTAAACTCACGTTACTGACGAAGTAAACAAACCACCGAGAAATGCCAAACATGAATTTCGTTCATCATAAGTTCATTCGTGTCGTCATCTTGTAGAACCTGTAGAACTCAATTGAGTTCTACAAGATGACGACACGAATGAGCTCATGATGAATGAAGTACATGTTTGACAATTCTCGGAGATTTGCTTACTTCGTCAGTTGCGTGAGTTCGAGTGCAACTGGTGCTCATCTATTTCATTCGAACTCACGTAACTCCCATGTAAACAAACAATCGAGAATTGTCAAAAGAAGTTCATCCGGCTCATTTTGTGGGGTTATGTCGGTTGCTGTAAAACCTATTATGCCACTGGCGACCAGCGTTGTCAGATGGTTTCGTATTATAGTTACTATATTCATAGTTAGACGGAGACACTGAGCGGAGCCATTTGAACATGTCAAATCTTGAGCGTTTTTTCAAAACGTCATATCTGCAATGAGTTACTCTCTGTTTATACTTTCTCTTTCGATTTTTACGGCGTCACTATAACACTTTTCACTTATTTTACAGTACAGATCGAAAGACGGTGGTTTTAGCTAGCATATTATGCAAAGAGCTGAGGGATAAATGAAATTATTAAGCTAGAGCTTGAAAATTTACATGGGATGCCAGGTGTTTTCTTCCTGAAATAAGAGCTGCCAGTTTTCCGGCTTTTGTGTCCGCCTAACTCTTAATATAGTAACTCTATTTCATATAATATCTGGATAACATTAAATGAAAAATTCTAGAGAAAATTTTCAATAGGACGTAAGTAACATTGGGAGCCTCTCTTTGTTTACTTTCTCTTTCGTTTATTACGACGTCATTACAACACTTTGTACTAATTTTCCAGTACATATCGAAAGCCGACGGTTTTTACTACAATATTATGCAAAGAGTAGAGTAGTAAATGTTGAAATGGCCGAGTAATGAACAGAAGAGAAAGACCCAAAGAAGATCTCTCATTGTTACTTACGTCCTATTGAAAATTTTCTCTAGAATTGCTATTTATCTGAATGAACATTATTCTTCCAAATCAGTGTTAAATTATAGTTATTTTTTATATGTGTATTAGAAATTGCTGGGTTCAATCGTAATCGCTTGAGGAACTTGAGCCAGTATTTTGACAGAAACCAGACAGAATTCGATCGAAATGATGAAACATTGGCATTTAAAAAACACGCTAACCACGGTGTCTTTGTCGAACAACTTAATACGAAAAAAATTCGGCATCCGCGAAACTTCAGAATACGAAAGAATGGACTTTTCCCTTTCATATGCAAGCGATCGAATATTGAAGTTCAGATTTTTCTTTCTATTTTGTAAACTAGTGTAATCGGTTGGGAGGTCCAGTACAACTTTTTATTTCAAAGATTTTTGTTTGAAAACATAGGTTTTACAAAGATACTAGTTCACTGTTTTCCCACTAGGTGGTACTATAAAAATTCAAATAATACTAAAATTGAGAATATTGTAGAGTCCTCAAAATTCATACGCCCTTTGCATTCGTTAGGAGTGGTAGCTTGAAAGGTTGGCAACGCTGATGACAGGCCGGCTAGTAGAGATCCGTGTAGAGTTTTCGGTAGAGAGAAGACAAGCGAGAAGAGTGAGTGAACAGTGTGTTGAGCAAGAGCAAAACAATCTGTTTTCAAGGTAGGTGATATAGTTGTTTCAAAGCGCATGATAAAGGACAATAAGCTGTCCAGCACCTACGAACCTGAGGAATATGAGATTGTGAGTTTGGACGGTTCAGAAGCATCTTTGCGAGCTCTGAAAACAGGTAGAACTGCTAAACGAAACGTCGCTCATTTGAAATTTTATATAAACAAAATATTATGCAATTTATTTATTTTTTTTTTGTAATATACATTTATCATAAATCCATTTATCGTCATTATTGTTGTTATTTATTTCCATCTTTGATGAGATACTACATTGTTTTGAATTTGTTTAAATTGTATTTCGCCTCCGAACCAAAAGTTGACATACACAGGAGAAAAAGCTTTTATCCATGATAGGAATACTGTGAATTTTTTTCCATTTATTTTTTTGCTTACCTTGAAGTTCTGAACATATACTAAATAAAAGGTGCTAATCATCTCTGTTGTTTTACTTCACTGTTTATATTATTTGGTACGCTGTCACAATGCATAATCAAAATGTTTTCTTCAGTGGTACACAACCATTCCAAACGGCAGCCATTGTCTTTATATAACCTGGTTCACAGCCTTCGCTGCTTAAATAGTATACACAACACTTTCGAGAATTATATTTGGTACACAACCAATGATTCTATTTCTTTCCGCCTTGTGGTACACAACCAGGACCTGTTTTTTCGGGTACACAACAAAAAAAAAAATCGTTTTCTTATTTACAAGTCCGTTTATGTTCCTCCTGATGCTCATACGCCCTTTGCATTCGTTAGGAGTGGTAGCTTGAAAGGTTGGCAACGCTGATGACAGGCCGGCTAGTAGAGATCCGTGTAGAGTTGTCGGTAGAGAGAAGACAAGCGAGAAGAGTGAGTGAACAGTGTGTTGAGCATCAGGAGGAACATAAACGGACTTGTAAATAAGAAAACGATATTTTGATTTGGATTCCGAGACCAGACTTTACAAATATGAGGAAAAAATTTATTGTCTACAACTTTGTAAAAAAAAATTAAGGATGAATAATGGATATACATGATGCTCCTCCTTAACCCCGCCAAACACGACGAACGAGGATGGGCAGCACAGAGTGTTTAGTTGTTTGAAAGAGATAAAAGATAGTTATTATATGATACGCCGAATAATATTCCTACGTGAGCCCCGCGGGTATCTGTCAAACTTTAGCTTGGTAGTTCAAAGACTTCGCTGATGCCAAATTGCATTTAGCCATGAGTTGCAGTGAAGCAATAGTGAATGAACTCTGAAATTAGAGTAAAAAGTCAACTTTTAGGAAGGGCACTGCCAAATTTTTGTACGCGGCCTTCAATTGATGGAATGCGAATAAATTGCATTTGATTGTTTGGTTTCTTTCTAAGAATCAATATAATAATGAAAATGGCCTGTGGATGGTAAAAAGTATTTGTTTGAGCGCAACAAATAATCGAATCGAATGCTATTATTTAATATTGCACTATAACTGGTAGACGTTCCTCTAATGAATGGATTCAAATTGATCGGATGATAATAGAAATATTGCGAAAATAGCCATTCAGGCACTTCAAGTATCAAGCCTCAAAATTAGTCGGAACGCTGGCTTCAAGTTGCTGTATCTTCACTATTCTCCAACGAATCCTAAAAGTTCAAACACACATAACCCCATTTAGATGTGTTTCTATGCCACAGGATTGTAAATTTGTTAATATTATGTCATGAAAATTCAATTTTTCCGGGACAAGTTTTTTTTTGCTTACAAAATGTCATGCCATGTGTGTATGCAAAGCTTATGATCCACTGGCACATCAGCATTGCTCGGAAAATGCTTCCAACTCTTAGCATTGCATACATACAGGATATTTTGCAGGTCACCAGAAGCTGTTCATTTTACCCACACGCTGTAAACATGTCTCATTTTTGGACATGTTTTGCAATCAAGAATAATGTTTGAAAAATATGTTTATGTCGAACAATTTTCACCAAATATGTACAAAACATGTCTAAAAAGGAATATTATTAGTTAGAAAATAATGACTTGCACTAGTAATGTCATTACTGGGCAGTAATGTCACTTTTAATGATCGTGTAATTCCGTGCAATACCAGTGATTGACACTTTCATTGCGCGTTTAAGGGCCCCTAAAGAGTTTGTGATGGGACAATTTAAAGTAGATAAAGCTGTGATTTAAAACCAGTGTTGCCAAAAGCCTTAATTTTCAAAAATTTTAAAAGTGTAAATATCTGCAACCAACATTCAAAATTTGCAAATATCTGTGTTACTAAAGTCTGCATATTTATAGACATGCCTGCAGATCTTACATCTGTGTTCGCCGTTTATCGATGGCATTCTTAGTATTTGTGTAACTACCATGAAACCATTCAAATCTTCGTACAAGAAGCAAAACTTTATGAGGATAAAAGCTTCGGTTAATGCGAATCATACAGAAAAGCTTCCATTGTTCCAGTGATAAAGGGGATGTCTGCGTTACATTTTGTGTTACACTACGTTGCGCTGCAAGCTTTAAAATAATTCTAGCTATTTATCAGCCTTTTTGAGGTTCCCAAGGCGTATATTATTTTACACACGTTGCCGTTTCGCATTCGTATCCGCCGGACATGCTCTTCTTCCCTTTGAGGCAGACCATCGCGTGTGTGTGAGGGTATGCAATACATGGGCAATGGAAGGAATGTATCATGGAAGCTTTTTTTTATATATCATCATTCCTGTTCCTTTAACCCAACTTTCGTACACAGCTTTTTAACTTTCATATAATTTCTATTCTACAATCGCTAGCGTACATTACTGTCTGTTGTAGTCGAGGCTACTGATAACCACAGCAAAGCATACTTACCTGGCATAGGGGTTACCGTGATCAGAAAGGCGGTTCCCCCAGGGCGAGACCCTTCCATTGCACTTCGGTTGGGTTGACCTCTGCGATTATTCCTCATGTGAATAACTCGTATGCGCAATTTTTGGTAGCCGGGACGTGCGTACGCGCACATCCCGATCTAAATTTAGAAATCAGTCAGCCATAGGACGTAGGTACGATTTACATGCGTCATGGCGTTTTCATTTTTTCCTGGTGCTCAGGGTTGCCACTATTTTTCAAAGAAAATCTGGCAGTTCAAATAAAAATGTCTGGCAAAATCTGTCACTCAACAACGACCTCAAGTTCATCGAAATTTGACATACATTTTGAATAATATTCGATTTTTGTTTAGGAAAATTTGACACAGATTTCCAAAATTTGGTAGAATGAGAGGTTTGTCTTTTTGCTGGAAGCTTGAAAAAACTCAAGCTGTGCCAGATAAATCTGGCATAATGGCATTCCCTCTAGAGTGTAACGTAGAATTCTGAATATCTGGAAAAATCTGGCAAAATTTAAAAAATCTGGTAAAATGTCTTGCTTGAACGAATGTCTGTTCAGTTGGGAAAAATCTGGAAAATTCCAGATAAATCTGGAACATTGGCAACGCTGCTGGTGCTACACCGCTGTAGTTCCAAAAATGAGATAGACTGATTACACCCAAGTTTCAATGAGTGTAGCCCGACTACACCGGTGTAGTGCAAAGTCGAAAACGTTTCCATCACAGATACAGCCAGAGATGCCATTATGTCAGATTCATCTGACAAGTGACATAGCCAGAAATTTTGCAGCTTCCGACAAACCTCTAATTCTACCAGATGTTTAAATTATTTTCGATCACGAAACTGAGTTTTGACAGCTTGTGTGCGTGAAGTGCATGTAAATGAATGGATGATGAAAAATTAATATTTTAAATGCATTGCTTTCAGCGGCTTTTTCATGAATATCTGAAATTGAAATTACAAATAGAACCAACAATGTTAAAATGAGCTTATTAGGTAAAGGTTATTAAAATGGTGCTTTTAAAAATGCCGGAAAATTAATACTGTTTAAAATCCATCACCCACAGGCAAGGCTACCATATTCACCGATTTTTCTTTAATGTCACAGATTTTTTCTCAATTTTTGATCAGATTCTTTTTCACAGATGACTGTATTTTTATTGTTTGTATTGGCGCTTGGTGTTGAAGGACGCATCGAATACATTTTTTGAATGGATTTGGAATTTTTACTATTAGTTCAAGACATTTTAACAAATATTCACAACGCCGTATGGATTGTCAAAATCGATTGGAAACTAAATTTGTTTCAAAATGACAAGCCGTCGGAGAATTTGGGTCCGTCAAAATTCATTTAGAATACGGTGTATCCAATGCGATGATTTTGCCACCTGTTTTAAATATTGGTCATTTAATTTTGTTATTGTTTATCACTTATGTGACACATATTGTTTTTTTCTATAAACACTCATAGTAATAGACTCGCGGATGTAAAAACCGCAAAACTGGCAACTGGTTTTCGGCTAATTGACCACCAGCAACCCGAAAACTGGTTTTCAGCGAAAACCGTTTTTCATCCAGTGAAGAAATTGGCCGTAAAAGGAGCCGCCTATGGCGTTTAAAACTATGCCGTCATCTAGAACACAAAGTGTCGGTCATCTCATATTTATACCGGGTATTTACAGTGATAATTGAAAAATAAATTCAATTTTATGGCACTCAGCAGAAATACATCACCACAAGACGTAAGAAAGGTTTTATCAACCTGGCACGTCTAATTTACATAAGTGTGCCACATGCGGCTCGACTACCCAACCAGGGTGGCCAGACCTAGATTTATCGGTAGTCCTACCGATTTTGGTCTTCCCTACCGATTCAAAGACGACCAAGGGAAAACTACCGATATTTTGTTATCCCTACCGAAAACTACCGATTTTTGTTGATTTTGGACACATCCTACTCAACATTCATTTTTTGGGTTGGATTTGGTTTGAGATCTGTGTTTTCTGTATTTTACAATTCTACAAAACTAATATTTTGCTAACAATGGTTGGGAGTGATGTGTCATTTTTCATAGGGATTTGTAAAATATAAGAAGAGGTGAATGACATGTGCTGCGCTCTTTGTTTACTGTTGATGCTGATTCACAGGTTTTCTAAATTCTAAAGCAGCGGTTTTCAACTGGGGGTGAATTATGCCGGGTAAATTTTAATTTGTTATTTCAACATTCCTGTAGGAAACCTTTACATATGGGTTCAGTGAGCCAAGAATAAAAATGCAGCCTGAGAGAGTACAGGAACAGAGTTCAAATTGAAATACTATGGCGTTCACTCAATTGAAAAAGTTTTTTTTTCTTTTCTGACAGGGTGGTTAGTAATTTTCACTAACGGGGTACATGATAACGATCAATATACGGAAAGTGGTACATGGAACGAAAATGGTTGAAAGCCACTGGATAGCTGATTAGCCAAGGGCGCAGCAAATTTCGTTCTGGTCGAGCTTGAGCTCGGATAGTACTACTATGTAACTCAGCGTATTTTGCTTCATTGGGTTTATTTTGAGTAACGCATATCCCATCAAAGCGCTTCAAGCTTTCAAAATGGATAAAAGCTGCACACTCGTACGAAATGATACACGCTGACGTAAGCGTGTACCATTGCATATGAGGGAATGAATCTACCGTGGAAGCTTTTTCATATATCATCGTTCTTTCTTTTTTCTACACCCTTTTCATCCACAGCATTTTCTATACAACAATCGCTAGCGTACATTGCCGTCTACTAGACTAGAGGCTACCGGCAACCACAGCAAAGCATACTTACCTGGCATAGGGGTTACCGTGATCAGAAAGGCGGTTCCCCCAGGGCGAGACCCTTCCATTGCACTTCGGTTGGGTTGACCTCTGCGATTATTCCTCATGTGAATAACTCGTATGTGCAATTTTTGGTAGCCGGGACGTGCGTACGCGCACATCCCGATCTATAAGTTTCATAAAAGGAGGTGAGGTTAGATGGGAACTGATAGGGTGTTGTGCCCATTTTCGCCATGTTTCTTTTATCACCATTTGAAGCCGTTGGTTAGAGCAGTGTCTGCCATCTTTGTTCAACGCATTGAGTCAAATGGTAGCGCAACAATAGGGGCACTCGATTCGAGTTTTCGTTGCGCTCAAACACGAGAATTTCACTGTTTTCAGCGCATTTGTGTTATTATATTGGTTCTTAACAACGAAGCAAAGTTGTAGATGTAAATATTTTCGCATTCCATTGATTGTAGGCCGAGAAATTAATGAATTAGTGAGGCACCCTGATTAGTATGGTGAAAATAGGCACTTTACTCTATATCCAGGGGTGTCAACCTTCCAGATTTATCTGGATTCTTCCAGATTTTTAAGCTTCGTCCGGACATACAGATTTATGTTTATGTGATCCAGATTTAAAAAAAAAATTGTTCGGATTTATCCAGACAATTTGACAAATAATAAAATGAGATACAAGAATGCATAGTTGATTTTAACCCTAGAACGTTGCACTTGCGTTTTCCACCTTAGAACGTTGCACTGGGGTAAAAATGTACGCGCGTTTGATTCGCAATTTTCACGCGTTTGATCGCAATTTTCGCAGGTACAATTCTCGACAAACATATGATTACGGCCTAAAAGCCAACTGTCAAAATCCACTTTGAATGGAAATTCCGGACAAACCGTTACACGCCAATCACAGATGTTGGTAGTAAATGAAAGAGAAAAATTTTCTTTTTCATAAACGGTTGTGAACTGTTTTCGACTAGTAACGGTTTGTCTGGAATTTCCATTCAAAGTGGATTTTGACAGTTGGCTTTTAGGCCGTAATCATATGTTTGTCGAGAATTGCAAACAAAGGAAATGTATAATGCATCATTTTCTTCGTTTTTTAATAGCGAAAACAGCTGTGTAAGTGAAAGTACGGATTTTATTGAATCACTGACACATAAATTGGTTTGAACAAAATAAAAATTGAACAAATCGCAGTTTTTTCTTTTTTCGTAAACATTACTATAACTTTGCGAATTTTCAACCGATTTGAAAAAAATCAAATGATTCTAAAAGTTGAAAGAATGGTCTTAAAACGCTTAAAAATGGAATTTCGGAATTTATTTGAAAGAGTGAAAGTTTAAAAATCGAGTTTTGGAAAATACCGCGAAATGGGGTGGAAATTGAAATGAAAAAAAAAAATATTTCTGGCCAGTAATATATTGATAAAACGCAACCTGACTGTTACAGCAGTTATTGTGCGCAAATTATACTTGCGAGCCACTGCTTTGAAAAACTATAAAAAAAAACAGTGCAACATGGTAAATGCCAAATTCTCGTCTTTACACGGCTCCAAAGAAGGCGTGGGGTATATTTTTACCCCAGTGCAACGTTCTAGGGTTAAAACCACATTTTCGAGTAACGATTATGAAAACAAAACATTTTAGAATAGCTGGAAACACAAAATGGCGAAGTTTTGTTTTTGCTAAAGGCGATTAATTTTTGTTGAGATGCTGATAGCTCACAGCCTCAAATTCAATCCTCAAAAGCTTTTTCAATAAATTTATCCTATCCAGACTTTTTCGAAAATTATTATAGACTTCTTGGAAAAACACATCCCTGGATATATCGGTAAGGAAAGGAGCTGTGTTGCCACATTTTATTCTCTACTAGGGATGCCACATTGAAATCTGTGTTTCGGTCAAAAAATCTTTTTCCATCTGTGATGACTAAAATAGGAAAAAAATCTGCGAAAATCTTTAATAAATTTTCAAAAATCTGTGAAATTTTCATAAAAATGCCAAAAATCTGTCATCTGTGAAAAAGAATCTATGCTCAAGAATTGTGGAAAACTCTATGACATTACAGACAAATTTGTGAATATGGTAACCCTGTTCTCTACCTCAAGTGATTTTTTTCCATTCGCACTATTTTTTGAGAAAATCTGCACCAATAAATAAAGAATTGATTGAATCGATATAATCAAAGTTGTCAATTATCGAACCAAAAAAATCGGATGCAAATAATCGATTTTTCGAGGTGACAAAATCGGTTTTGAAAAAATCGCATCGCCATCGCTCATTCCTAATAATGTTTGTTCCATTTGGCCGTTTTATACATCATCCTTTCCAAACTAATTTATAATTAATTTATTCTTTCGCCATTAATAATTAAAGTATTCTTTACCAATAATTGAACCACTGAGAACTGACATACAAGTGAAGTTTTCAACTTGTGTAAGAAATTAAAATGTCGCTTTGAAATGACAACAGCAAGTAGCAACTTGCCACTGGTCGGCGCACAGTAGGACGGAATCAAAAAAAGCCGGACATTGATATTTGCGACGGAACTATTGGTTATGGCACTTTGATGTCTTCGGAAAGGTTTCTTCATTTTTTAAGTAGTTTAATATAATGTTGGAAAATTTTTATTTAAGGGGGTATATACGCAGATAAAAAAATAACTTTGCAAGTTGTTGCCAGAATTGATAGTCATGTATGGAAAGTTTGTAGACGAAATGATTTTATGAAACTTTGTTGAAGTAGCGAAATGGCTATCTATTAAGCGGAAAAAGTTATTGGGTGAAATTGAAGTACATGTCGGAATACCCCCTTAAAAAGTGTTTTTTCATTGTAACTTTTTTATTTGATTTTTTACAGTTTCTCGATGTTCTAGAAAGTTGTTGATGCTTTCAAAACACACCTTTTTGCGAAATAGACCAACTCGCTATCTCTTCGTTTTTAGGGTGTATGTCTGTTTTTTGGTTTTTCTGTGCTAACTTTAAGGGGCTATGGTTTGTAGAGTAGCACGTAGTAGCAGCTAATTTTTTTTTTTGATATTCAGCAAGAAATACCCTATTGATACATATATAATTCATAGCGGGATCTAATAGGATCCTTGGAATAATGCGGAGTAAAATAGACTAGCGTTTCAATAAATTATTGGTATTATGAAGCATGAAAAATAAACTATTATGCGAAATTAATAAACATTTGAAATATTATAGTTCATTCCATATATTCCGACATTCAAAGTTAATTGTTATTAACATGCTCATAAGTCATCAGTGTCCTGCCAATGATCTCCTTCGTCATTGGATGAACAAGGTATTTCGCTGCTTAAAATACTCGGTTATATTATCTGTTGCCGTACAGAATCCAATAAAATACGAAAAATCTGTACTTTTGTAGATAAATTTGTACTTATGGTGACATGCACAGATAAAAATATTTTGCAATTTTAAATTTATTTTCATGCACATATTTAGAGCATGAATATTAATGTAAATGTACACACGGCTTGTCGTGCTATCTTCACCGAATTTCATTGTAATTTTATGGCTTTGAGGTTACTGTGACAGATTTTGACAGACATTTTTAGGTGTACTGCCAGATTTACTGAAAAATAGCGACAGCACTGGGAGCAGGGTGGCCAGATCTTCGATTTATCGGTGGTCCTACCGAATTTTTGCTTACCGATTCACAGACGACCAGGGAAAAAAAACTACCGGCATTTTCATATTCCTCCCGAAAACTACCAATTTGCAATGATTTTGGGCTATGAAAAGAGAAGACAATCGCGAGCCAATTTGATTCTCATTACTGAGCCAGCTCCTAGTTGTTCGTTTTATCAATCAATAACGTTCAAAATATTGACTAATCCATGTGCAGTTGTGTTAGCGCGAGATTGAGGTTAAATCGGGTGGAATTTTTGCCAAATGCGGTTAAATCAGATGGAGAAACGTAAACATCGCGAATACAAATATGTCTATACACATTACAACTGTGTTGGTGTCCTAGACGTCAAATAAGTCAATAGGGCGCTTGCAAAGCGCATATGTAGTGGTGAGCCGTTGGGAAGGCAAAAATGACAGCAGCATATAATGTATACAGATCGGCGAGATTATTTTGTTCTAAATGACGACTTCATTTTATTTGGAGCAAATATGGAAATATATATACGAATCACCAATAAACATTCATCGCATAACATATTTTCCAGCATTTGAACCAAATACGCGGATTAAATAAATAAAATATTGCAAAAGTTATGCTTCATACTCATGGAAAAAACAAATATTCCAAAAGATTTGGGCATCTAATTTTAAAGTGGTAAAATATCTCGTACGCAAAGAAAGCTTCAAAAATTGTTCTTATCAGTATACAACTTGATCTGAGGTTTTAAAAGTGTTGAAATTGGATTTCTTATCATAGATAGTGGGGTAGAATTTTGCTCCATTTCAATATTTGTAAAATGTGGTGAATAAATATTATATTTGAAGCCTGGATGTCGGTAGATCCCCCAGCACACCCGAATAGAATTTTAGAATAGCATTTACCCTAAAAACAAAAATAAAACAATAAATATTATAGTTATTACTGTTTTGCCTTGGATCCGACTTCCGGTTCCGGAATTACAGGGTGATGAGTACGATCACGTAGAAAATGTCGATTTTAATAAATTCTGTCATGAATGTATAATGGTGATTTTTTTTTCAAAATGTGACCACAACTGCTTCGATTTGTAGTACTAGGCCACTAACAGCCATTCAAAGTCTTTTTGGTCACATCGGTTCCGGAAGCCCCGGCGGAAGTTATCAAATTCAGAATAACAGTCACATCGGTTTCTAGGAGATGGCTAGACCGAATTAACCAAACTTAGTCTCAAATGAAAAATGTTGCGTCCCCGTAAATGGCTATTAAATTTTATCCCGAACCGACTTCCGATTCCGGAGTTACGGGTTGTGGCGTGCTATCACATAGCAAATTGTGATTCAAACCGATACTCCGATGAAAGCAAAAAAGGTAAAAATTTCGCTAAAATGTCTCTCAAACAACTTAAATTTACAGTTCTAGGTCACCGACGGCCAAACAAACTTTCGTTGACTACATTGACCACCATAGACGGTTCCGGAAGTGCTCAAGAAAAGCGGCCATCTTTCAAAACTAGCAAACTCATATCAGTTTCTCGGAAATAGTTGGGCCGATTTTCACAAACTTAGTCCCAAATGATAGCTATATTATCTCCACAGATGTCTATAAAATTTCGCACGGATCGCTTATATGGTTCCGGAAATATAGACTGAACCGTCCGGTCACATATGAAATTCCCATATAAGCCGGAAATCGATTTTTTTTTTCAAAATTTCAGAAATTCAATTCGTATTTTTTATGCTAAACATCTTTAAAATGCATGAAACGTCGAGATTTGATGTTATCATGAAATTTTTTTTTTATAAAAATCGACTTTTTTGGACTGCTTTTTCTTTTACAAAATTTTAGAACTCGAATAATGATTTCTTTTCTTGTATATTTGTCATGTCATGTATAATAATAAAATGTAATATTTGCATTTGAAAGCTTTTAATGAATATAAACAACGCTAACATTCTCGTGTTCATGATTGAGAAAGGCACAATTGCACCGCTAGGTGGATTAAAACAGTTTTTTTAAACATTGTTCAACACAGAGTTCTCGCTGTAGATTTACAATAAAATTTCATGTTACTATCAATTTTACTGTTCAGCATAAAACTGATACAGCAAAATCACATTAAATTTTACTGTTTTTGAGAAACAAATGCATGGCGAAAAATCATTTTTTTTAATTTTAAGATACATAACCACCCCCTTTTTTTACTGTAAAAGTCGATTTTTCATTGAAATTTATTGTAGAAACGTTAAAGTTTATTGTTTTTGTATTGTAGCATAACACTACAACTTACTGTAAATCATTGTAAAATTACTGTACTGTCACAGTGAAAATCATGGTTTTGTTACTGTACATTTCTATTCGGGCAGTGGTCGTGAACTTAATTCACTAGAGGCCAAACCATCGAATATATTCACAGGATGTCTTTGGAGGAATTGTTCGTATGAATATTCCCCACAATCTGATAATAATTGAAATAAGGCATGGCTTACTATGATCGAACTAAAAAAATACCTTTTTATCCTGACAAGGTAGAAAGTTGGTGTCTTCGACAAAGTTTTAGAAATACTCATAATGAAGAATTTTATTGAAGAACTTGAGCTTGTAGGACTACAGGTTATCGATTTATAAAGCGTTTTCTATGGCAACCCCCTTAAATCTAGTTTTTTTAATAACTTTTTTCATTGTGACTTTTCTTGCAAACTATGTTCTAGACAAATGTGTAGGTATCAAAACTACATAATATTGCCGAAGACTGTATGTAAAAATACTCATTCGTTTAAAAGTTATTGAAGATTTTTACATTTTTTTACACCAACTACAACTATGTATAAGAAAGAAAGGTGTAAACCAAAATGCACGAACAGGCACTTTTTTACTGTCTAAACTATGCACAATAAAGGTAAGAAAGTTTGGTGCGTGGCACTCTAGAATCCTATGAATAGGGTAAGTTTTCTTTATCTTGTTTTTTGACCTTTTCCATACAAAAATCAGCAAAAAAATTCGATTTTTTCCGTAAAATTTAGTAATTAATGGTATGACATCCTTTTGTAAGCATTAAATTCATTATGACATGTCTATATATTAGTTTTGGATCTCCAATGATATTAAAAACTTCACATTTTTGCTCCCACGCTTATAAAATCTGAAATTTTCAGATATATGTGAAAATAATACTTGTAATCGAATATCAAACCAAGAATTTTAAAAATTGTGGCAAAAAAACCTAATTTTTTTTGCTGATTTTTGTATGGAAAAGGTAAAAAAAACAAGATAAAGTAAACTTACCCTATTCATAGGATTCTAGAGTGCCACGCACCAAACTTTCTTACCTTTATTGTGCATAGTTTAGAGAGTGGAAAAAGTGCCTGTTCGTGCATTTTGGTTTACACCTTTGTTTCTTATACATAGTTGAAGTTGGTGTAAAAAATGTAAGTCTTCAATAACTTCTAAACGAATGAGCATTTTTACATGCAGTCTTCGGCAATATTATGTATTTTTGATACCTACATATTTGTCTAGAACATAGTTTGCAAGAAAAGTCACAATGAAAAAAGTTATTAAAAAAAACTAGATTTAAGGGGGTTGCCATAGAAAACGCCTTATAAAATTTGGTGAATTTGGATCTAAAGCAGTATTAAGACTCTCGGTGAAAATGAACGTGAACATGTGTTGAATACCTTCCATTGTTCACGGTGGACGACGTCGTGAACAGTTTCATCAGCGAACAACGATTTCACGCTCAACTGGCAGTTCACAGTTTGTTAGAATGCAATTTGGTATTCGAAGGTGAAAGTTCACCGTGAACAGCGATGACATTTATATTCACCACTCGCGTTTACACTCCCGGTGAACAAGTAAATTATCCACTGCGAACATATTTCACCGTGGAATATTTAAAATTATCGGGGAATATGAATATTATTGCATTGATTCAATTACATCGAATAGCTGTGCATGGATTCGCTAAGTATATTAATGTACTATCGTTTAGTTCCAATTTCATCAATTTCTATGTACTAATAAGTGAGATATTGGAAAAAAACATCGAGTTCACGTTCATTTTCGCCGAGGGTGTAAATAGGCCTTAAGGTTGGACAGAGAAAGGGTAAAATTCGCAAACGAAAAAAGCAGTTTTTTTCCACACCGTATGTCAGATCTTCATAAAAATCAATCAGCAGTACTGTAACAACATTCTACATACGCTGATTTATTTTTATGAAGATCTCAATATTAATTCGTCAAAAGGGTGAAAGTGTTTTTTGTAAACAAACTTGTTTTGCTCATTAGTCTGCTGCAGAGTGGAATTTCATGAAAAATGTGCGTAAATGTAAATTTTTACCCTTCGTAGAAGTTATTTCAATTGTTTTCTGCTTCGAAACTATAGTAAATTAAGAGAAACCATCAAAATAAAAGTTTGTTTACAAATCTTATTCGCCCTTTTGCAAATTTAATATGGATCTGACATACGGTGTGGAAAAAAACTGCTTTTTTCGTTTGCGAATTTTGCGCATTCTCTGTCCAACCTTAAGAGAAGAGACGACAACAGGCTTCTTGCTCTTCTTAATTTTCCCGACTAGGCCCTGCAGTAAAGCTAAAGACAACAAGTGTTCATCGTTGCCAGATTCCTTTTGTATGCTTTTCGCAATTGCTGAAATGCATAAGCTGCATTTAAAAATTTAATTTAATTTTTATTCGTGTCTCTCTTAACAGTAGACGTAACTATATCGTCATTCAGGACTTTTATTCAATTTGCATGAAATGTTGATGTGTATGAAAAGTAGCCAGAATAGATTCAGCAGCACTGTTTTCCATCCCGTTGGTAAATATAAAAAAACGCTCATGATTGGCAAAACGACCAATCAGAAGCTGGTTCAATATTGAGGTTAGGACTGGATCAAATTAGCAACGCGATTGTCTTCTCTTCTCTTAGATTTGGATCATGATCATGGGGGCATTATGGGCTTTGCGTTTGCTCGGGTTTACAAAGAGCAGAGCTTCCATTTATACAGTTTAATCTGTATTTTACCAATTTTTAGGCAGGATTCAGACCTGACACAGAATACAGATTTTCAATAAACAATACAGATTTCTAGATAAACATATGATTAGGGCATATAAGCCAACTGTCAAAATTCACCTTGAGTGAAAATTCTGGCCAAACCGTTACTCTCTATTCAAAAATGTTGGTAGCAAACAGAAGAGAATAGTTTTCTCTGCTGCTTGCTTACTGCTGTGAACTACGTTCAATTAATAATGGCTTGTCTTTTGCTAATTACTAAAAAAAGCAAAACAAAATTATGCCATATCGCCGTTTCATAGCGACTAATCATTTTAATTTCTTTTAGTCAGCAAAAAATAGCCTTTCTTGGCTGATGTATTTACAGTAATTACTATGCACAAATTGTCCAAACCTGTACTGAATTTTGATAAATTTTCATTTCCTTGTGCGGTATATTCAAACTCTTTCATTTAATAACAATAACAGTCGAAAATTTACTCCGAGAAAATTCAACGAATTCACACATATTTTTTGAATAACTTCACACATATTTTTTGCAATTTGTAGTAGCACATAAACATTATCCATCCCGCATCACTGAGCAGCTGCACCAGCATGGTCTTTCGCCGGTTTTAAACAACTTTTTACTAATCTTGTTGTCTAGACCCAATTCTTCACAATTTTTACGCATGTCTTGTCAATTCCTGCACGCCAAGGCAGCTTGCAGATGACGGTGTGGTCTTTATTACAAATCCCAAATCTGTCGATTTGCAAGGACCGTTGCATATACCTAGGACAATTTGTCTGCTTGCGCCCTCCAGCTAGGTATCGAATTCTCCACGTAGAAAACTGAGCTAGTCGTGCTTTCAAGGAAGTGTGAACCAGCGCAACTACAGATTGAAATATTAGGTCAAACTATTGCTCAAGTTTTAACATTCAAATATCTCGAGTTATGGTTCGACTCTAAAGGTCACCTGGGGATGTTACATTAGCAGTGCCAAAAAAGGATAAACTTTCTCGGTTTTGCAACCTCTCATATCAATTGTTCATTCAATGCGTTTTCTTGAACTTATTAGTAATTGCAAATTTTAAGAGGCTCGTCGAGCTCAACTCCCATATTCGATTTATGTCCTTTATTTATCCTAACCGTGTCAATCTGTCTCATGCTTCTGATTCAACTGTATTCTTCGACACATCCAGGAAAGATGAGATTCATGGAATCCCGGATCGCATACAATATCTTTCATAGTAAATTTCGAGAAGTAGACTGCAATAAGATGTGTTACAGACTGGTTGGTCTCGACGGTTCCACTGGCTTCGGTACATTCAATCAAAACCTCATCACCTCATTTAAACTTGACGATCCTGCTTCAGTTTTCGTCGCAGAACTTGCTGTAATTCAGTACACCCTTGGGACTATTATTTTATCGCAATCTTCAGCTCAAAAGATGCTCTCCTCTTGGTGAAACCTAGCATTCCGTATTTCAAGGGGAAATTATGGGAGCTCTTGCGTGTCTTATCTGTAATATCGTACAAGATTTCCTTAGTTTATATTACCTCTCCAATATCCATTCTGGGTAATGAAGAAAAGGACTCTCTAGCTAAGACGGGCGCATTGGAAGGTGACATTCACGAAAGATCAATCTTCAATTAATTTTGTTACTATCTCTTCTCAGAGGAAACCAGAAAGTTGGCAGACTTCGTGGAGTAATGGAGAGTTAGAACGGTGGCTACATTCTATTATCCCGAAGGTATCAATGAAGTCTTGGTTTAGAAAAATGGATTTGTCTCGTAATTTCATTCGTGAAACGTCTCGGCTCATATTCAATCACTACACGCTCATTGCAGACGTTTTGGATTCGCGAATAGCGACACGACAAGACACGCGGAGCAAAAAATCTAGGGTTACATTAGAAAATGTTCTTTTGTATTCACCCATATTCATAACCTGTTCAGTGAAAATTAAAATTGTGTTCTTACTAGGATGCAAACTTCATATTGGACATTTGCTATTATCCAACGTCACATGGAGGTGCTACACATATATTATGTAGTATTTGCTAGAGACTAAAACTGATTCAGTTGCGCACCTAAATAGTTTCAAAGCAATCGTCTTCAAAATTGAACCGAAAATCGGATTACTTAGTAACATGATGTAAACCAGAGATAATTTATATCACTCAACCATTTTATTAAAAAATGTTTGTTATAATAGAAAATCGACGTGTTCCAATGTATAGTCCAATGTCGATGCATTCCAATGTACATAGTCCAATGAACGGCGATTGATACGATTCGGATGCAATATTATTTCAATCATGCATTCATCATCATGTTGAAGCCAAGAACATATTTCATCTGTTATACATTCTTTGTCTTGCAATACAAAATGATTTTGACGGTATATTCTAGATCTCATGTTCTATTCGATTTTATTCCGATATTTATGTATTATTTTACCACAGAGAACAGACGTCCATCTTCAGCATTCAACTTGTGTAAAATCTCTAACGGTTTCGAATGTAGTTTGGATATCTAAACCAGGTGCGCTACCGTCGTCATGTTTTTTGTGGCTGAGTTCGACAGAATTGACAGCGGTTATTCATCTACCCAATCAAACTAGTCTGGAACCGATTCGGACTTCCAGCATGAATTCCAGCTCAAATGCATCAACCGATAGAGACGGAATCGGTTGTTTTCTTTGAGTAAGATTCCATACTGAATCCATTCAGGATTTCGAACCGGTTCCGGAATGGATTTGACGGATAGTTGGGATAGGTTGGTGTGGCGGCGCTAGTGTTTATCGTATATTAATTCAAATGATTACACACGTTTTTTAAATATTTTTGTTCAATCATGGATGTCTGTTCGCTGTGATTTTACTAAGCACGCAATGTTAGGTTGTATACCTATATTCGGTACAACAACTAAAGACTGACCAATTTTCGATTTTACACAGTATGTAAAGCGCTATGTGTAACAAAGACGGCTATATTTTTGCTCATGCACCGAGTTTCACTATAAACGGTTCGCAACATCTTCCGCTCGAACATGTTGGTTCTTTTCCCAGCTTAGAGATTTGTTGATGCTGTCAGCTGCGCCCTAAAAATCCTGTTTACTTACAGAGTTGTCTCTAGTTTTCTCAATTTTCAACTGATTTCTACCAAACCACCTGCAAGTGATAATTGGTTACTGATTTATACAAAAATTTGACCCAATTCGAGGGTCATTTCAACCATATTCATGTAAATACAATAATCTCGCATCAACATATCGTGCATAAAATCCCTCTAGATTCATGTGGCCAGTTGCATCAAAAATCGTGTATAGAAACCCAAATGAATTTCACTTGGAACCGTTTTTGGCAGTTTCGTGAGAATTCGAGATTATGTGGACAACTCTGAAGAACCTTGCAGAGGACTTTCATTCATTCGATCGAAATCTATGAAAACAGAAGCTTCTTTTCGCGTGGAACATTGGAACCAATATTGCTTTCATTTACTTTCATTGAGTCCTGCCAAACGACTGATGATTTCAATAGAATGGCTTTCTTCCTCATCCCCCAGCAGTCGCACGATTATCTTTACGTAGGTGACCACCTTAGTTTTTAAAACGATTTTACCTGCATTTCAGAACGCTCTGCACTCAGTGCACTACGCGACATCCGGAGGGTTGTCTGCACACAAACATTATTTTTTTCAGTATATGCATCATACATACCTAAGAGATAAATTCTGACGTTTCTTCCGCAAACCATACGACCTGGGAGCGTAATCGTACACCACATTCACCATGTTTATAGAAAGTTTTCACTGATTTTTTTCGATGTTCATCGTGACGACCCATGCCAAAAATGTAAAATGTATACATTGTCCTCCATACTAAACATTTTCTGAGTTTTTCATAAGTGTACTTCATCTAGTTTCTTACAATCCGTTATTCCGAAAAGATATAAAAGATACCTATTACCGCAGAGAACAGACGTCCATGATTGAACAAAAATATTCAAAAAACGTGTACAAACATTTGAATTAATATACAATAAACACTAGCGCCGCCACACCAATCTATCCCAACTATCCGTCAAATCCATTCCGGAACTGGTTCGAAATCCTGAATGGATTAAGTATGGAATCTTGCTCAAAGAAAACAACCGATTCCGACTCTATCGGTTGATGCATTTGAGCTGGCATTCGTGCTGGAAGTCTGAACCGGTTCCGGACTAGTTTGACTGGGTAGAGGAATAACCGCTGTCAATTCTGCCGAACTCAGCCACAAAAAACATGACGACAGTAGTGCACCTGGTTTGGATATCCCAACTACCTCCGAAACCGTTAGAGATTTTACACAAGTTGAATGCTGAAGATGGACGTCTGTTTTCTGTGCTATTACTCATGACTGTTGTTTTGGTAATAATTATTACTGTTACGGCCAATTTCTTCACTTGGACCGGTTTTCGGCTAATTGGTCATTAGCAACCCGAAAACTGGTTTGCAGCGAAAACCGGTTTTCATCCAGTGAAGAAATTGGCCGTTAGTGCTCGTGTTGTCTACTCAACATTGAGCTTTGATTGAATTTGAAAAATCAACTAAAGCATTTCTTCATTTTTCACCACATCGATTTCCTAAAATTGATATAAACTCTTTTCAATTTCCTTGCTTATGTCAATGGAAGTCATGTCATGTTTATTAACAAACGAGCGAATCTACAGCTAGCTGGCCATGGGATTTGATTTTATGGAAGTTGTTTTCACATTGCAAGAAACGATCGGAAGCGAATGGTCAATTATGCTGGCATGTATACATTAATTTATTTCATAAAAATGAAGTAAACGCTTGCCTACATTGTTTCTTCCGGAATAAAATCCACTCTCGATGATTTATCTCACATACACACTTGACTATATTGTCATACATGTCATTCGAAAGATTGGGTATTCAATTGTGACCACATTTAGCTCATTATCACATAGTGACTAAAAATCTTCGCGTATGCCATACACGCTCATCCATAACAACTCAAATTTGAGTAGCCAGCCACTCAATTTCATTAAAAGTGCACATAGTCAAAAATTGAGTTTTCCTCGTTTACTCAGTTTTGAGTTTGGGATAAAAATGTCAAATTTGAGTACATTTTACTCAAGAGGGAAATACAGAAAATAATCATTCCGCATTTTTAATAAAAGTACAAAGACATTGGCATTTCAAATATCATTTACCTGATCCTCCAGACCGTTGTCCAGGTGTTTGCGATGTTCGGGAACTTAATCCAAGGGTCGTTCTCTACATCTATTTCATGCCGATCGGCATCTTGTATAAATTGCCGAAACTACAAAAACACAACTGGAAGTAAGATTTGAAAGCAAGCAAAACTCAATGAAACTTACCTTCCAGTTTTATGAACGATCATCGGCTTTAACTTCAGGCTCTTTTTAAAATTTAAATCAACACCTAATTCCGCACACTTTTTTGAGAGTATTTTTTTCACTCAGAACTTTGAAGATTTTATGATTACTCAAGAAATGAGTTAGTTCTACTCAAATTAAAACTCATTTTTTGACATATTGCTATTACTTTTGAAATTGAGTGCTCCGAACTCAAATTTTGAGTAGTTTTGAATGAGCGTGTAGTGTTGCCGAAGTGCATGTAGACAAACATGCGTTTACCAAAAACTTCCGGACAGGTAATTCCGGTTTCCGTGCTATTTTTCACGTAACGGTAGATTTTAAAAGTTCCCTCTACTTACTACAAAGGGATCAAGGTATGTTGAGTGTTTCCTATTATGCGATAATGTAGATAAATTGTCCAGAAAGCTGCAGTGTCAGAGAGCGCCATAGTCGATCGATCTGAACTGCACTTACAATTTTTCGGACAGGAAATCTTCATAACGGATAAGTATTTTTATTCAACGACTCTTTTTAAATATTGTTACACTTTGTTTTAGGTATTGAGGAAATTTGGACCCAATTTAGATTGTCACAAACGAGTAAAGCATAAAATAATTCAGGTACAGAATTACCACAGTTTATATTGAAGTGGCCCGTTAAGCGAATGCAAATGAAACGAATTGAATAAAAAACATCCAATATTTATACTAATACTACGTTCACACTACGAGCTAAAAGTGTTTTAACGCTTTCTTGATGGCATTTTTCTTGTTGCTAATTATTATAACGTATTTTAACTCTGTAGTGTGCACATAGTATAACGGTACGGTTTTTTGAATATCACTGGCAACCCTGGAGCTGACAGCAAGTGAACGATACCATTTTTGCTCTCTCGCGAACCGGAGCGGGTCGAATCCAAAAATGAGCGGAAGAGAACAAAACAGAACACTTGCTGAATGCAATGCATGAATGAGCGCGCGCGATGCTGAGTACGGCCGAGGCGCGTGGATTCGCGCTGCTACCGCGCGATCGGTTGACAACGTTTAGTATGAATTTTCCGCCCGCGCGGTGTGGTTGATTTCGTGATTAGTTCCAATACTGTTCGGTACGGTACGGTACGGTAGGTTGGACTTTTGATTCCTCGTGTGTTCTTTATTAGATTGTTCTCCGGTAGCAATTCCAACGGGACCGGGCCGGCCGTTTTGTGCGGATTCATTCACACCCAAAACCTAACCAGGTCGGAATTAATCAATTATCATCGTGCGAGGATTGTTGTGGGGATAATAACATTCGTAGGCGCGACCTCAGTGGTTCAGGCTACAACGACTAATTGAAGGCGAGGAACAAAAAAGGTGGGCATTTTTATGTGTTTGAATTTAATAGTGTGGTGAATTTTAGTGTCGGGTACGAAGAATAGTGGCGAGCCGTTTGTTGAAGGGGGGTCGCTTTTTATGCAAATTCAACTATTCCAAGCGTTCGCGGAGGGTGGGTGCATCAGGATTGTGTTGTGTGTAGCGGGCTTTACAGCCAGCGTTGTGCGTTTTTCGACATTTTCAAGTGGTGTACAGTACATGTTTGTTCAACGTTTTATTATTAGAAAATTTAACTAGTGAGCGGCTTGAATGCCAAGATCGGATCATCTCTGAGTAATAATTGCAATTTCATTATCGCGTGAAATTCTAGTTTTCGGTGACTCATTTTCGTATTTGGATCGGTCTGTAGTTGTGAAAGTTTTTGAAACTGGCAGCTTGAGTTAATACTCACATCTATTTATTTGAGATTAATAGATCGAATGAATTCGCAGTTCCTATTTGCATTGGCCGTTCAATTTTCTATTTAAATTTTCATCATTTGTTGTTTTACAGTTCTATTTGAATAATTTATGGTCAAAATAAATTGCATAAAATAAGACGACGACAGATTAAGGAGTGTGTCGCAATTCAACGCTCGTGAAAGTGAATTTTCAGTTTGTTAGTGAGTGAAATTTGTGAGTGAAATTCACCGTAGAACGAGTAAGAACGAGAAAAAGCAAAGCATAAAAACAGACAACAACATGTGTCAAGATCGAGTAATTAAGCTGCTGATATTCAGCTTTATCGCCGGACTGATGCTGCAGGAATGTAAGTTGATCATCCTCCCATAATTTTTCCCATTATTTTGTCTACTGTTTCTGTGTACTATGGGTTCCAGATGGCTGATGAAATGCAGACTATGTCGGGGAAAACTGAACACTTAGATTGATTTGATGGATATGATTTTGATACTTGAGGTGGACCAGACATTTCTTGAGCGTTTTTTTTTTTTTCAAAAAGGCATATCTACAATGAGTGACTCTCTTTGTTTACTTTCTCTTTCGATTTTTACGGCATCACTATAGCAATTTACACTTATTTTACAGTACAGATCGAAAGGCGGTGGTTTTGACTAGCATATTATGCAAAGAGTTGAGGGATAAATGTTAAAGCAACCGAATGATTAACAGAAGAGAAGGTAATCAAAGAGAGTCACTCATTGTAGACATGTCGTTTTGAAAAAAGAAAGTCTAGATTTACCAAAATATTTAAACAATGGTAGACGTGATAGACCGTAGAATTTTTACAATAATGAAATATCAACGTTACACTGCCATGATGCATCAAAGCAGGTGACCAAACATATGTTCGTTTGTCTAAATTTATAGAATTGCTTAGGAATAAAATGTCACCATTTGCAAAAGCCTTATCCTTTTTGACACTTGTCATTCAACCAATCACTAGGAAGGTTTTTTATTTGATTGTATTTGTGATATTTAGACACGGAATTTGTAGTCGATTTATAAGTAAATTATTTGCCAGTTATCCTTGCAAGACTCAAGTAGAGAGTACATTTTGAAAGAACATTTAGTGCGTTGCAGCAAAATTACAAATTTGTGAAATATAACGATGTCATTTATCATTTTTGAAGAGTTGTTAATTGCATATGAACCGACATGATCAACACCACCGCTAGCATACTGTTGGAAGAATGACACAAAGCTGAATATGTTTTGTAGACCGGTAACCTTTTGGAACTATTTTCGGAATCCTGCCAAATCAAGTAGTACACGGAAAAAAATGTTCCTACAATCGTGAATAGAGTGCCATGCATTCCGAAACAATAACGGTTTTACCATACGAAAATAGGACCATGGACATAAACCATTTGTTTTATAATTATGTTCAATTTCTATTCAGTAACGCCCGCATAAAGCTTTTATTAGTTTATTTGATTTTGTTTTGTGAACTTCTGTCGCAGTTTCCGCCATGTCATTACCAAATCGATTTTCTGTAGGTGAACTAGCTCACAACGTTATGAACATCATTCATTGACTCATTATGTTATTTGATTCATGAACATTAGTTCACAAAATCAAAGCATTCTGGATAGTTTCGCGAAACTCGGAATTTTATTCATGAATTCATTCAATCCAAGCGAACTAATTCATGACTCTTATTAAATTGGTCATTACTGAATATCTTTGCTCGTGAAATGGTTCCCAAACTCATGAAAAATTATTCATGTATTCGTGAGTTGGCTCATAATTCCTAGTATACTAGTCACGACTCACCATTCATGCTCATGAAATAGTTCACAAAATCATAAAATATTATATATGTGTTCGTGAACTGGTTCATGATTTCTAGTTTATTAGTCACGACTGACCATGCGTGCCCGAAAAATAGTTCATAAAATCTCCAAATATTATTCATATATTCGTGAACTGGTTCATGCATCCTAGTATAAAGTCGCGACTTTTCATTCATTGCTCATGAAATGGTTCACGAAATGAATTCGTCAACTGGCTCATGATTCCTAGTACAATAGTCACGACTGAGCATTCGTGCTTGAAAAATAGTTCACAAAATCATCAAATATTATTCATGTATTCGTTAACTAATTAATTATTCCTATTTTAATGGTCCCGGCTGACCATGCGTACCATTGAAAAATTATTTAATATTGTCCATGTGATCGAAAACTGGTTCATGATTCCTAATATATAATACGCGATCCAATATCCGTGATTGTCGAATAGTTCACAAAATCATGACATATTATTCATGTATTCGTGAACTATTTCGTGATACCTAGTATAATAGTCACGACTTACAATTCGTGCAAACAGGCTACGAAAATATTCCAAAATTTCATTTTCACCTTTAACATAAAATATCACTGGCAACGCTGCTTCAGTGGAGCACAATCAAATTAATTGTAATAACTGCTATTCTACTGATAATATTTATAACTGCTCAAATGAAATACTGGGACTAATGCAGTTATTAGTCTTACTTGTCGTTGTAAATATATGTTGTGTAAACCAAAAGTTATAGTTGTTTAGAAACGTGGTTGTTTATCAACAACATGGGCATGAAGGGGTTAAAGGTGTTCTTGGAATTCTGCACAGGAAGCAATATTGTGTCAAAAATCCACTGGGCATTTTAAAAAATAAAATCGATTGTGCTGCATCGATCTTTTTTGTTGAAAAAATCGATGTTGTCAAACATCGAACCGTGAATCGGATGGATCGGATGAAAAAAAAATCGATTTTTTGAGGTAAAAAGATCGGAAATCAAAATGGAAAATTTGATTTTATTGAATCAATAAAATAAATGATGTCAAACATCAAACCAAAAAGATCTGATGCAAAAAATTGATGTTTCGGCGTGAAAAAATCACATCGACATCATCCACTCCTACCACTGGAACTCAGAGCAGGATATTCATCAGACCATGAGATTGTTAGAAGAAAGGTTAATATTCATTGCACAATGTAGTCAAAGTACAAGGAAACACTGGGTTGAAGATATTGCAATCAGGATACATAACAGCATTGCAATCGGCCAATACGAGATGTGATCGGAGGCTGATTTTACTGGTTTTTGAATATCGACGTTACTCCCTTGCCTCTAGGGACAATCTTACTCGCATCGAGCTTGTGGAATAAATACCTCCGGAGGAAGCTCTTATGCGGATTCGAATTTGTCGGTTATCGCGATCGTGAAGCTCTTCAAAGTAATGTTTCTTGTGTAGTCATACGCAACATTGATTATATTCCTCTAGTCTTAAACTGTGGGCGATTGCCTTTACAAACAGCAGATGGTCGCTACCGTGGAGAACAGGGATTACTTTCCACGTCCATCGTTCACTCCTACCACTGGAACTCAGAGCAGGATATTCATCAGATCTTTACACCGGATTTCATTAAAAATAGGAACATGATTATATCAGCATCTTGAATAAATCATAATCTTCGCAGAATTCTATCTTGGGAAGGATTCCACCAGACCTTCTCTAGAAACCTGCATCAAAATTAAGAGAAAAAATGGGACCCAAACCAAAGTTATTTGAAATAATTGGTATAAAGGGTTCAGCGGCACTCGTATTTTTTACAGAAAATATGGGAAGTGCTTTCCGGCGAAAGAGTGGTATGTGGCTAAACTGAAGCAGAGTCGCTGAGTTGGTAGGGAACGGCGAACTTTTGATTGAAAATCTGAAGACAAAGGACCTATTAAGGTTTGCATATTTTAAATCAATCAGCAGTACTGTAACAACATTCTACATACGCTGATTGATTTTTATGAAGATCTGACATACGGTGTGGAAAAAAAACTGCTTTTTTCGTTTGTGAATTTTGCGCATTCTCGGTCCAACCTTAAGCGGCGAACTGAGGCGGGATATAGATAGCAGCAATTCAAAAATATTTGCTTTTGATCCTGACTTGGCAAGCGACAACTTTTATTGTATCGAGAGGAGGTTGTTTCGATAGAAATCATAGCAACTTTTAGTCCCCAAAAGTACTCCTCCATCGAAGATTTCTCGACCCATGCGGAAAAGATTAAAATCGTGGAAGTTGAGGCCTTTTTCTTGAATTGATCAATGATTAGCTTATTGCTAATGCGTCACTTTGGCCCGGTTTATTTATTAAAAGTTTAATAGAATCGATATTCGGAACAAGACTTCTACAATTCCATTGTAGAATAGTGATCAAGCTCGTGACCTCGTCGATAAATTACCCAGCGAAGGATACGATCGCTGTAAGGAGAGTTTGACTATTTCAAAAATATTCTCACTATATGGAAAAAAGTTGTCAAAATTTTTTTCAGGAGATCAGAATACCATATCAAAGCCACGATGTCAGTGAATTTATAATCCATGGAAATATACCCAAATTTGTGTTGTACACTTCGTGGAGTGTAGTGCTTTGCAACATAATGATCGAGATTCGAGTGTGTATCTTCGTCGCGAGCGGTTGACTCTCGTAGAGCTCCCTTCGAGTCGGTTAATTTTCATCATTTTTGGCACAGTTTACTGTCTCCCGGTTATTAAAAGTGTTAATAACGGTGCAATTTAACAATTATACAAAGTGAAGTGGTTTATAAAAGCATTTTTCGACATATTTTCGACAGACGCGAGTTGTGACAGTTTGTGAAAATTAAATTCCGGCAAATGAAAAAATATCTTTTCCTTGCATTACGGGCCGTCGATTCCCGATGCAAGGACAATAAAAGTGTACAGAAAACATCTAGAAACACAGTGTACATTGTAAAAATAGTGAAAAATGGTTTTTCAGAGAAAAAAATTCGATCCGAAAAGTGAAAAAAATATGGCAATAAGAAAAATTGACATTCAAATAATTTGCGTTTCACCAGCGACTAGCGACTACCAGGTGTCGCCCAAAATTCTTCGCCCGAAAAATAGGTGGCAAACCTGCCGGTCGGCGCTCAGCTAATTTCGTCCGCGTCCCTTGTCACCTATTTTTATTGAGTGTTTCATCGGCGGTGCTGTCTTTAAAAATGAGCCGCCTTGGATATTCAACTGTTTTTTTTACTGTATTATTTTATTGCAAATGAGTATAGGTTTTGAGTCTTTTATATTCGGGATTGCAGATATTTTGTCGCATGTAAATTTTGGGTGTTCGTTGATGTGATGGCGCTGTAAGGGAACACGTATCTGCCGGTCGGCATACTTTTCTTTGGACTGAGCAAACTAATTTTTATGTTTCTTTAGGGTTTGTTTTACCAACGGGGGAACTGATTCACAGAGCATTCAATGTGCTTTGGGAAAACACATGGCCTTATTTGAGTGGAATGATGACTTCAATCATGTATAAGGTTTGAGCATTGACAATTCGCGAGAGGGATCGGGGACCGGTTGGCAATTACCTTCAGTAATGTCAGCACGAAGAATAAGTGTTTTGCTATCATTTTCATTGAGCTTAGTTTTCTATTCTATCGCATGCCTCCACGCGAGTCTATTGATGACATTTGGTCCTTAGACCGGCGACGACTGGGAGCTATCAGCCTTTTACCGATAGTAGCAGAATGAGAGTATGCGATATAGCCGAGAAAACAATACCGTAAAAGTTGTTCGGAAATCAGTGCCAATAAGACTTTAATTTAACTAGTATCGATGATCGCGGGTCAATACGTACTGAAAATTCGCTGCGTCTGTTTTAATGAATCTAATTTCAAGTTCCGTTATTGGTAACAAGCCCGTGCATCAGGTTAACGATCCTCTGTATTTCCCTTCAATGTTCGATATAATCGTTCGTATACGTGTATTTCACAAACAATCCGATATTAGAAATAGGAAATTCTTTCGTTGATTTATAACATCTAGAGCTATCATAACTCTCTGTCTGTATAACGTTTTATCACTCGTTTGCAACCCAAAAAATATATCGTAGAGAAGGAATAGCGAAATTAGTCTAAATAATGTCGCAATAAATAGTGATCCGGCCCATTACACAGATAAGATTAGCTTTTCTAGGCAATACTCCCACGATCGGCTGTGTGGATGTGAAATTGCTTTTGTTTAGAAAACAGGATACTCTCGGTAGATCTTATTTTTCGAGCGATCGTGTTCTCGAAAACTAACTGAATTACTACCTAATAAACAATGCTATACAGGTCGCATCGCTTGCTTGGAGCGAATCCTAGACCCTATTCTCTTCCAAACCACCAACTCCGCGATACCTGTGGAAGATTCTGATAAACCTTCTGTATAAGATTCCTCATTTTATTCAAACGATCGCCGGGTAAAATCAGCACCGACACGATAGAAACCACGAAAAAATTCGTTGTGTGATTGAATATTATTAAAAAAATATAAGCAGTGCTCCTTATAGCCGGCTATCCGGAGTTCAAGGTGCTTATTTTGCTAATCGTATTAATACAACAAATGATAAATTTCCCAAATTCTCGGCAGCCGTCTGCCCAGAGCAATTATTACATGATAACGCTATTGGCACACTTACTAACAACTCTCCCCATCCCGTGATACATGTGGAGATGCAGAGGATTCCTCGGTCTCTAGTAGCAACATGTATCGGACTAACATTCCTTCCTTCCCCAGAAGATCTGCATTCGGACGTGGCCGGCGTCGGTATTGATCAGCATGCAGGGATCAGAATAGTTTGTACAATGTGGCTCATCATGTTATTCCCAAGCATGTTGTTCCAATGAACATTTTGCAACCTAATTTGGTTCTGGTCAATAACGGAGTAGCAACTACGGGCGATCTCTTATGCTTATGCTTATGCTTATGCTTATGTAGTGCTTTGCAACATAATGATCAACCTCATTACTTATGCTTGATCACACTTTGCGTAATTTTTTAAAATATTTTTGTTCGTTAATGATGTTGTAGGTTTAAAAATATTTATTGTATGTTTGTGAATAAACATTAGGTTCTTTACTGACACAGTTAACCTTACTTTTCTTGACTGTGCACTAGCACCGATTACATGAACTTAGAAAAATTTTGTTGACTACTAGATTCGCTCGAAGTAAGTAAGGCCATGTAAACCAGGTATCTGCTACGCCGCCATGATTTCAAAACCAACATCTAAAACGTCACGTTAAGGTCGATCCACAATGAACAGAATCGATTCCATTCGACACAACTTTGTGAAAGTCGAGTTCGTTTAATTTATTGATGCATCATGGTATAAAGTTTTTGTTATTCACCGACATGTCCAAAACAACACTTTTCATCAATTAGCGGTCCTATATTTTCGTTTTTTAACAAAAAACTAAAGATTGAGTCATGCCGTACCATGGCTGACAAGTGAAGATCAAGCTTCGAGCAAAACGAGCAGAACAATTTGAACTGTCAGTGGGGCCCATAATTTTTGTGCCCGCTGAGATGTTGACTTATGTCAGTTCAATACAAACGGGATAGGGGTACCATATACGTGATGTAAACACCACAAGCGAACTGTCAAAAGTGAACACTTGAGTTCATTTGTGACGTTACCGTAAAGTATTCAATTGAATTCTACCAAGACGGATATGGGTGTGCACATTTTTTTTCTGTGTGTGGGTGCGGTTGTCATTTTTCTTTGACGAAGCCGAAAAAACAAGAGGATATGAAGAAGAAAAGCACAAACAAATGACGTAGTGGGCCTTTCTGTTGCCATAAGTTTTCTTTCGGTTCGGTCATAGTTAATTTAACTTAATTTAATCGGTTTTTTCGAAGTGAAAAGTGTCCCTAAGTGTTCTAATAGGTAGATCCGAGGTGAAGCTCGGCCTTTTCTCACTTTTCATCGTGCGCCAAAGAATCAGGATGCTCGTTCGTTCACTTCAAGGGCCCCGGCCGCCATGCCTAATTTTGCAAGTATTTAACTAATACACTCAAAAGTGTTAAATGTTCCCACCTTTCTCCCATCTTGGAATTCTACAAGATGACGACACGAATGAACTAATGATGAATAAAGTTTATGTTTGACAATTCTCGGTGGTTTGTGTACTTCGTCAGTTTCGTGTGTTCGAGTGCAACAAATGTTCATCTGTTGCATTCGAACTCACGTAACTCCCATATAAACAATCCACCGAGAACTTTCAAATGAAGTCCATGCGGCTCATTTTGTGGGGTGATGTCGGTTTGTTGTGAAGAAGAGCAGCTTACTTGGCAATTCCGCAAATGGCAGGGATAGTGATGGTGAATGACGGGCGGTTTGTTTTGGTGGACGGAGAAGGCGGCAATTGAAAAAGTCAGTGAGTTTCAAACTGCAGTAATCATTGGTTGTGTCATATAGATTTATACAGTGACAAACCCATTCGAAAGTGTTGTGTGGTGGTGGATCGCCGGAAGAGGGAAGCTAATTGCAAAGGAACCACTCGGTTCCCTCAGCTAATCACAAAGGATCCAGAAACACGATTCCGCCTTTGCTGGGAAGGATAAGCTGAACAAGCCTTGCCCTCCTCCCCAGCTAACAGCCAAGGAGGCTACGGCAAGGTGGACAACGGCTCTCCCCGGGTAGAACATTGCGGTGCCTTCCTGGATTCTTTGCTGTGTGCAAAGAATCCGGAGATTCATTACCAACGTCGCTAGGGAGGTTCCAACAAAAGAGCCATTCTCCACCTTAGCTTCTTCGGGGAACATGGCCGCAGTAGTGGGCAGGAACAGAGTGGAGTTTGGTGGAGTAAATGAAGTCGGTAAAGTTAATATTTATTTGTTTACTGTTTTTGTTTGTTGTGTTACGAAAATCCGAAAATTATTGATAAGAAGCACCTACGCCGCCATATCATCTAGAATTTACCGGGCAGGTAAGATTAGAACTCGAGTAGTGGACAAACCCTAAAATTTCGTAACACGTAGTGTAGCACTAGGTTGAATCTCTGGTTGAACTGTTGAGACACTTGGAGCAGCCTTTTGGCCTTTACAGGAATCTCAGGCTCAGGTGATGATGTTTTCTTCTTCCTATCTTCCCTAGGCACAGTAATTTTTTTTCCTCTTGGTGATAATTAGAGTCACACACTTCCTGACTCTGACTCAAGACAACATAAGAGTTTGTAATGGTCAGTATTTCTACAAAAGAGTATTTAGAGCGTCCCGCTGGTTCGCACTCTGCACACGGAACATCTGGAGTGTCATGTAAGCTCTCCTCCTGCAAGAATCATCCCCGTCGATTTCCTCCACATTTCACCCATTTACCTTAATTTGATGCAACTAGAGGTGTTCGCCGCGCCGCCGATTCTAGGTAAAGGTCGGCGGCGCGCCGGCGTCACGCCGATGTGCTTACTATTTTTACATGCAATCGTCGGCGGGGCGCGGCGGCGCACAGTGGGACGGAATCAAAAAAAGCCGGACATTGATATTTGCGACGAAACTATTGGTTATGGCACTTTGATGTCTTCGGAAAGGTTTCTTCATTTTTTAAGTAGTTTAATATAATGTTGGAAAAAATTTATTTAAGGGGGTATATACGCAGATAAAAAAAATAACTTTGCAAGTTGTTGCCAAAATTGATAGTCATGTATGGAAAGTTTGTAGACGAAATGATTTTATGAAACTTTGTAGAAGTAGCGAAATAGCTATCTGTTAAGCGAAAAAAGTTATTGGGTGAAATTGAAGTACATGTCGGAATACCCCCTTAAAAAGTGTTTTTTCATTGTAACTTTTTTATTTGATTTTTAACAGCTTTTCGATGTTCTAGAAAGTTGTAGATGCTTTCAAAACACACCTTTTTGTGGAATAGACCAACTCGCTATCTCTTCATTTTTAGGGTGTATGTCTGTTTTTTTTTTGGTTTTTTTGGGCTAACTTTAAGGGGCTATGGTTTGTAGAGTAGCAGGTAGTAGCAGCTAAATTTGTTATGTTCAGCAAGAAATACCCTATTGATACATATATAAATCATAGCGGGATCTAATAGGATCCTTGGAATAATGCGGAGTAAAATAGACTAGCATTTCAATAAATTATTTGTATTATGAATCATGAAAAACAAACTATTATGCGAAATTAATAAACATTTGAAATATTATAGTTCATTCCATATATTCCGACATTCAAAGTTATTTTTTTTGTTATTAACATGCTCATTAGGGTGGGACAAAAAATAGATTCCAGCTCCGAGCAACTTTTTAGGTACCATTTGGGTCCTAGAACAACTGTGCAAATTCTTAGCTCGATCGGTGAAACTATATTTTTGCGCCCACTGTTTAAAGTTTACATGGGATTTTGTATGGGAAAGTTAACATTTACAAAATAATTCCTCCAGGAGTCGCCCATTACTTCCTAAAAATAAATCGTTATGTGACTTTTAAAGGAAATTTAACGAAGAAAAAAGGTCTCGAAAATCACGAATCGATCTGATTCTTGAGAAAAAAGTTATTAAGCAGAAACCGATTGATGCTCTGACGGTTGATAAAATATTCTTTTTTTCTAGCACCACTGCTGTTGCTTGTCCAATTATACGCAATTTTGTTTTGATCCTCTCTTAATGTGTCTAAATCTTTTATCTACGCTATTTGGTTACTTCGCAAGGTTTTGAGGAATAAATTGAGGCTTCTTTTGTACATAATAAAAGAAAGTTACAAATGTTTGTATATAATTAGACCGTCAGAAGCAGTGATGCTATGAAAAGTGAAATTTTCATCAATCTTCAGGGCATCAATCGGATTTTGCTTAATAACTTTTACCACAAGCATCACATCTTTTTGCAGTCTTCTAGACTTTGTTTTCTTGACAAATTTCCTATAAAAATCAGACATCTGTTTATTTTTAGGAGATAACGGGCGACTCTTGGAAGAATTAATTTGCAAAAGACAATTTTCCCATACGAAATCCCATGTAAACTTTAAACCGTGGGCGCAAAAATATAGTTTCTCCAATCGAGCTAAAAATTTGCAGAGTTGTTCTGGGAGCTAAATGAGATTCAAAAAGTTACTCGGAGCCAAATTTTATTTTTTTCATATAACCATGTCCCACTCTAATGCTCATGAGTCATCAGTGTCCTGCCAATTATCTTCTTCGTTATTGAATGAGCAAGGTATTAATATAACCGAGTATTCTAAGCAACGAAAGGACACTGATGACTCATGAGCATGTTAATAACAAAAAAATTAACTTTGAATGTCGGAATATATGGAATGAACTATAATATTTCAAATGTTTATTAATTTCGCATAATAGTTTGTTTTTCATGATTCATAATACAAATAATTTATTGAAATGCTTGTCTATTTTACCCCACATTATTCCAAGGATCCTATTAGATCTCGCTATGATTTATATATGTATCAATAGGGTATTTCTTGCTGAACATAAAAAAATAAATTTAGCTGCTACTACCTGCTACTTTACAAACCATAGCCCCTTAAAGTTAGCCCAAAAAAACCAAAAAAAAAACAGACATACACCCTAAAAATGAAGAGATAACGAGTTGGTCTATTCCACAAAAAGGTGTGTTTTGAAAGCATCTACAACTTTCTAGAACATCTAGAAACTGTTAAAAATCAAATAAAAAATGAAAACAATGAAATGAAATAAAAAATGAAAACAATGAACAATGAAAAAACACTTTTCAAGGGGGTATTCCGACATGCACTTCAATTTCACCCAATAACTTTTTTCGCTTAACAGATAGCTATTTCGCTACTTCTACAAAGTTTCATAGAATCATTTCGTCTACAAACTTTCCATACATGACTATCAATTTTGGCAACAACTTGCAAAGTTATTTTTTTTATCTGCGTATATACCCCCTTAAATAAAATTTTTCCAACATTATATTACACTAATTAAAAAATAAAGAAACCTTTCCGAAGACATCAAAGTGCCATAACCAATAGGTTCGACGCTAATATCAATGTCCGGCTTTTTTGATTCCGTCCCACTGTGCGGCGGCGTGGCGCACACCTCTAGATGCAACTCATAGTCTGCGATACAAAAAAACAGGCAGATGAACCTTATCAAAGAGGACGTAACTTGGCAATGCAGAGCCGGCTATGGTCACCTGATACGGGTCAAAAAGGATGAAGTTTTTCCTGTCCTTTGTGACTTTATTACTGACTGGCGCAGTGCGTCTTTGAAATGCGTAATCCAGCAGACCATGAATGTCAAACTCGAATCGATGACAACGCCCTTTATAGGGTACTTTCCAAGGTACTCCCTTCGTAACAATATTATCTCCAGTAATGTCATTTGCTTACTTTAGACTTCAAACCACAACCCGGAGTTTACCTGAGCGGACTTTTGAGTTCATGGCCGAATACCGTTCCGTCAGGTCCTTGAAAATCTTTTGAATAATTTATCACTGGTCCGGAAAAGATCACAAACGCTCCGATCGAGTTCAATGGGCAATCGAAATCTTTAATGATGAATTTAGAACGACCTCAATTTCACTATCAGGTGGATATTTTTCAAAAGAGGCGATTTATTCACGGGCTCAGAGCCCGGCAGAATCGGTATACGACTGAATGTGGTTAATATTAATCGTGTCACCCGCAACGGAATACCAAAACAGCTCCCAATTCACTTAGCTACTAGCACCAAAAATGCGAATTAACCTTGATTAGCTACAGTTCACGATTGAGTTTTCAGAAAACACATATTTGGGCAGTTTGGATGCATGCCTTGGATTATGAAAGAACGCATTTTAATGCTTAGAGAATAGAATTTACCAGTTTATATTCAAAACAAAACAACTGAAAATGACAATATTAGTTTCCCTTTGTTTGAGCAACGTAATAAAATGGAGATCTTAAGTTCCAGTAACACTAATGATAACGCTAATATGTAGGAAACTAGCGTAAACTAAACCCTGTATAGTACCTTTATCTTATCTACCCATGTGCTCATACTCAAATTATGCAACCACCAGACAAGTGTTAGTTCTGCCAGGTTTCGTCAGCAGCACGATGAATAAACAGACAAAACAAGCGACGCAGCACCGTGCACTGTTTGCCGAGATATACGAATTTGTCGGTCGTTGGTGAGATGAGATGAGAAAAGAGTAAATTACGGGGTAATACACGAAGAATTATAAAAATATATGCTTTTGCATGAAGATGGAACTATCCCTCTCGAAACACTGCTCGTGTGCCTGCGGATTCAAACCACCCAGTTAGACAGTCGTTAATCGGCGTCGTCTTGTGACACATATTCGGTAGCGCAGCTAGACCGACAGGTTGCTCAAGGTTTCGAGGTGAATTCTTGAGTGTGTTCCCCGTCATCGTCGTCACCAATACCACCACCTTCGTCAGCGGATGAGGTTGACAGTCCTCTTTCAAATTTAAAATAGATTCATTCGTTTCAGTTTGTCAGTCCCATCTGCTTACCGACGATGTTCATCCCAATCCGACCGTCACAACAATGCGCTCCAATCATCGGATGGCGGGAATTAACACCGGTCGGAAAGACAGACGCTTGTTGGGAGCATTATGGAAATTGTAACCATGCGAATCCATTCAAACATTCAAAATATGGCGCACACACACATCACATTACCGATGAGGTCCCATAATTGCACGAATCAGCAACCCTTTTTGAGTTGTAGATCTTATTTCAACAGCTGCCACATGTGCGGGATTTACTTTTTATTCGCTTCTTCCGCTCCCAGCGCATCGTATTGCCTCCTCGCGATGATCATTTTCTTCGATCAGTCAGTTGCGTGAAATGTTGTTTCTTTTTTCTCGCGCTGGTATTTATTTCCTTGTTATTCATTCTGCTTGCCCATTCGCATGACCCGCGGGATGTTATTTATTATTTGTGTTCTAGCCTTCCCGGCAACGGGCCAGACCTTACTGGAGTACAACATAACTGATTGGATTCAGAAATTATTTTACCAATACTTCACACATAACATCTGATGAGAAACATAAAATTGTAGAATCTCGGGTAGAATACCAGTCGTTTCATACTTTTCCGACGTAAAATTCTTATGCTTACGTCTTCAAATTGGTTGATTGGAAATCATTCACAAAGAAACAGTTTTTCCCAACCTTATTGACCGGAAAAAATCGCCTGTCTGTCGGCCAACCGGAAAGACAAGGCGATCGCTACTAATTACAGATTAGAGGATAGAACATAGAAATTTCCGTTCTGGTTCGCGGTGAGGAAATCCACTCTTCAAGAGCACCAAAAACAGACATCCAAACCCCAAAGTACGCGTCAGTCTCCCCGCGAGCCTTTCAAATTATCTGTCTACAGCTCGCACATGGGAGAAAAGAAAACGAAAACAGATAGATCCAACTTCAGCCGCATCGCGCTTCCCAGTAATTGAGATAAAAATATGATACTATTTCATAATACACAACACCCACGAGTTCGCGGTCTCCCCGAGTCCGATGATGCTTGAAAGCATCAGCGATCTTCTTGGTAGAGTGGTTTTATTCGGTTTTGTCGTCCATCCTAACAACAAGATCCGCGCTGAAACGTGATGACTTTGCGCTGAGGGAAGCACTAAACCGCTATAAAAGTTAGCACGGTGGCATGTTTGGGTAGGCTATACGAACACAGACATAGCAGCAGACAGTGTACACGAAGATTCTGGTGGTATTCCTTAGATATTGGTTCTCTTTATAACTATTGAATAGTGCTAATATCGAAATACGATACGAGTTCAGAGGTGAATATGCAAATTGAAAACCGATTTGAAAATGTTACGACCTGTGATTCTGGCTTCAACGATATCTGGGTAGGGTAATGAGCCTATTTTTGCCATGTATCTATTTTCATACTACCCATTTCAAGCCGTTGGTTAGAGCAGCGTTCGCCATCTTTGTTTAACGCATTGGGTCAAATGGTATGGCATCAGCGGATAATTTTTCTCCACATATCTTCACTTTACGTATCTCGCACCGTTTCTTAAAATTGTTGAACCACCAAAATCTAAACTTGATGGAATTTGGTACGTTAAGATGTATTCGAAGGGACTACGACTCAGTTCTCGTTGTTTCAACATCCATATAAATAGTCCCATATCCAATCGTTGATGTTGTCCTTCCAAAAGAAAAGGTCCATTCAAGAGAAAATGCCATATCTCGACATACCTACCACATCTTTCCTATTTTGTTTTTCTCATCATTGTGTTAGATTTTCCTGCGGATAACTAACAATTAAGCGAATAAAAATGAAGTCATTTTTTTACCCGCTACACCAGACGCCTTCTTAAGGAAACGGCAATTAAGTTACAAATAATTTAAAACAAAAACTACTACTGAACTACTGTTTCTACTACTTAGACCTCTAAAAAGATTTCAGATTCATTCCTAGAATCTATTCTTTAAGATAAAAGAATTAAAAAGTTCGACTTTTTTAACATCATGTATAAACCCTTAACGAAATAGTCCGAAACCCAATAATAGGCTCATTACCCTTAAGCAATTGCAAAAATATCTTAAAAGTATCAGAACATAATATGTGGCTTAATTGGGTCACAACGTAGTGTGCATTGCCTGTTTTTCAAAAAGCGTGATATAATCGAAACAAAACCGTGATATAATCGAGGGAGTCCTTTTGCCGTGCCAGTTTGGGGCCGTGCCGCAAAGGTCTGGATGTTGTGGTACTGTGCGCTGTTTCGGCGTCGTTCGTCTTCGTGAATTCCGTCGTTTCCGGAATTTGACTGTAGGTGGAGTCCCCGGGAGTAGACGAAATCACGCGGTCCGGGTGAAAAGAGAATTCTTGAGAGTTTGGTTCCGAAACGTATTCTGCAGGTTCTTGTGCTATTTGTTCAATGGGAACAAGCTTTTTTAAGTGTGCCGAACTACGAAGGAAAGAGTTGCCCGACAAGAGGTCTGACACCTTAACACGATTTTCAGTCTTTTCCATGATCGTATATTCAATGATTCCAAATGTTGTTCCGCCTATTTTCCGCCTGGTAATAAATTCTACATCAGGACAGTGTCGCCTTCTTTGATTTCAGATGTCTTTGAATGGCGCCTAAGATCCTCCTTTACCTTTCGTTTGTATTGAAGCATTGTATCTCTATCCAAAAACTCGGAGTCGACTGGGAGCGCGGTTTCAATGTCACTAAGTGAAGGGATCTTGGACCGGATCGTTTTGTTACGAAGCAGCTCGGTTGGTATTTTACCTGTTGTTACCTGGATAATAGCTCTAATCGCAATAGAAAATTTGTTAACTGGATTTTTATATAGAAAAGAATATCAAAACCAAGAAAAAATACTACTGATAGTTACCGTCTTCGACAAAGTTGTTAACCAAAGTTTGAATTTTAGTTTTCTAAAGCTGGTTTTTCATATTGAATGAAATAGCGATCTTTATTAACATAAATGCAAAATAATTGTTTTCCCCACATAAAATCCCATGTAAACTTTAAACGCAATGCGCAAACCCAGGAAGCAACCAACCGCTACCAAATTTTGCACAAGCATTTGGGACCACAAAACGAACTCAAAAAGTGCTGTGCCCACTAATTTAAATCATTTTGAAGTTTTCCCACACAACCGCGAGCCACTCTATTGCCCAGTCCGACTCACATCTGGTGTCGTTCTGATCAAAACTGCCAATTCTATTTTCTAATCGTCCAATCGCCACAGGTATGAATAACTTTCCTCGTGTCTAGTGATTTGATTTTTCGAGTAAAAAAGCCTTGAACACGCTTTGTATTGCTCGAAAGTGCTAAACATTATAAATTGATACATAAATAGTTTCTGCAGCGCTGATTAAAATTTTGGTTGTTGAATAAGAAACTGTTTGCTTTGAAAAAAGGCGTTCGCTTTTGCGGTAAGTTCTCGTAGACTTGGAAGTAAATTTCGCATCACTGGCTATTATCCTCGTCGTTCGTCATATGCATTTTGCTTCTACAGATTAATCATATATTCGTTGTTTTTACTGATGTATAGTCCGACTACAGACAGAAAACCATACCTATTAGAATGATATCTTTTATTTTTCCATCGTCCATATTTCAATACTATCTTGCGTCATTTTTTTTGCTCTAAAACATGCCGCCTTAGAAATCACCCAGTGTTTTTTTATTCATTTCGTTTATTTGATAGGCACAAATGCGTTAGCTTGGCGGTGCCAAATTCTTTTGTTTTTACATTTTGGATATTTTAAAACTAGGAGGTTACAATGTTTTTTTGTGAAAGAGAAAAATTTTACTGCTATCTTAAGACTAGAAATAAGATTCTATATACAAGAGAGGGGGCAAAAAAAAATTTTTTATGAAAAATTTTAAAACAAGGATCAGTTATCTTAAAACTAACAATATAGTTTGGTACACAAAAGGGGGAACAAATCTTTATGAAAAATTTCACCGGTTTTTGTAAAACTAGGGATACAATTCTATTTACAAAATGGGGGACAATAGTTTTAACAAAGAGGTAAAATTACAAATATCTTAAAACTAGGAATACGGAATACAAATTTGATTTTTTATCGGAGACTTATGCTTGGTCAAGATATTCAGAAGGGGGATTATTTCCAAAATCGGTGTAGAAGCAGTTGTATCAAGGACAGGGGAGAGAATGCGTAGATGGTGACCGGGAGAGAAGAGCAAAACTTGCAACTTTCGGAAAAACGGGAGATCAGCGAAACCAATTAGCGCCTCAGTCTAGTAGGTCGGATTGACGGATGGTATTCTTCGGACCCGCGGGGAATCCTTCAAAAGTCATCGGACCTCGAGTCGCTCTCGGTTCAGTTTCCGTAGTGGTAAGGGCGACGGCGGTTACATAGTGGCAGTCTGGAGCTGATCGGTTCCACACGGCAGGAGGAAACTTCTAAAAACGAGAAATAAAAAGAGAGGGGCTAAATTGGGATATTTATCGTTTTTATGAAAGTATAAATAAGGGACATATAGAGGAAATCACGATTTGCCAGCATATCTCGGACTGGGACATTGGGTGGTCTACCTCGGGCCCGAAGGGAATCCTTTAACTGAGACCTGGCGTCCAAATACCCGGCGCACACCCAGACAACGTGCTCGATGTCGTGATAGCCCTCGTCACAAGCGCACAGACTACTCTCCGCTAGCCCAATACGCCGCAAATGCGCATCTAAGGTGTAGTGGTTGGACATAAGTCGGGACATTACACGAATAAAATCCCGACCCACATCCATCCCCCTGAACCAAGGCTTCGTTGATACCTTTGGGATAATGGAATGTAGCCATCGTCCAAGTTCACCATTGCTCCACGAGGTTTGCCAGCTGTTGAGTGTCCTCTGACGACAAATACTAAAAAATTCGTTGAAGCAGTTTGGTCTTTCGTATATGTCACCATTTAATGCGCCCACCTTTGCTAATGAGTCGGCCTTTTCATTGCCCGGGATAGAGCAATGAGAGGGGACCCAAACAAAAGTAATCTGATAAGATTTTTCAGATAACGTACACAAGGACTCCCGTATCTTGCCCAGGAAATATGGGAATTGCTTTTTGGGCTTCATCGAACGAAGAGCCTCGATAGAGCTGAGGCTGTCCGAAATGATGAAGTAGTGATCTGTGGGCAGAGTGTCGATGATCCCAAGGGTGTACTGAATTGCAGCTAACTCTGCGACGTAAACTGAAGCGGGATCATTGAGCTTGAATGAAGCGGTGATAGTATTGTTGTAGATACCGAAGCCAGTGGACCCATCGAGATTTGATCCGTCAGTGTAGAACATTTGGTCACAGTCGACTTCTCGGAATTTATTATAAAATATATTGGGGATCACTTGCGGGCGCATATGGTCCGGGATTCCACGAATCTCTTCCTTCATGGATGTGTCGAAGAATACAGTAGAATCAGAAGTATCTAGGAAACGAACACGGTTGGGAGTATATGAAGAAGGCCATAAATCGGGTTTGAGAATTAAGCTCGACGAGCCTCTCGAAGTTTCCAATCACCAACGGGTTCAGAATGTCGCATCGGATGAGCAATCGATATGAGAGTTCCCAAAATCGATTTTTTAGCGGAAGAACGCCCGCCAGCACTTCGAGACTCATCGTATGGGTCGAGTGCATGCAACCCAAGGCAATTCGCAAGCAACGATACTGGATTCTCTCCAGTTTGATGAAGTGTATGTTCGCAGCGGAGCGGAAACAGAAACACCCGTACTCCATCACCGACAATATCGTTGTTTGGTACAACCTGATCAGGTCTCCTGGGTGAGCACCCCACCATGTTCCAGTTATTGTTCGGAGAAAATTGATCCTTTGTTGGCATTTCTGTTTCAGATACCTAATGTGACATCCCCAGGTACCTTTAGAGTCGAACCAGACCCCGAGATATTTAAATGTGAAAACCTGATTGATCGTTGCACCCATTAATAAAAGATGGTGTAGCGCCGGCTCACGCTTCCTAGAAAAAACAACCAACTCAGTTTTCTCCGTGGAGAACTCAATACCCAGCTGAAGAGCCCAAGCCCAAATTGTCCAAGGTATTTTGTAATGGTCCTTGCAACTCGGCAGCTTTGGGCCCTGTAACAGAGACCACCCCGTCGTCTGCAAGTTGCCTTAGCGTGCATGAATTGGCAAGACAATCGTCAATGTCATTCACGTAAAAATTGTAGAGCAGGGGACTTAGACATGAGCCCTGGGGAAGACCCATGTAGCTAAATCGCGATGTTGTTAAATCGCCATGCGAAAAGTGCATGTGCTTTTCAGACAACAGGTTTGGCAAAAAGTTATTTAAAATTGGCGAAAGACCATGCTGGTGCAGCTTCTCTGACAGAATGTTGATAGAAACTGAGTCAAAAGCCCCCTTAATATCCTGGTTTTTGGATGGCGATGACCTTCACTTGCCTCCATTCATAAGGGACAATGTTACCCTCAAGAAACTTGTTAAATAAATTCAACAAGCGCCTTTTTGCAGTGTCAGGCAGATTCTTCAGCAAGTTGAATTTGATTCTGTCTAACCCTGGGGCGTTATTGTTGCATGATAAGAGAGTAAGTGAGAACTCCACCATCGAAAACGGTGTTTCGTTCGCGGTATCGTGAGGAGACGCGGCGCGGCACGTTTTCTGTACCGGGACAGAGTCCGGACAGATCTTCTTGGCGAAAGCGAATATCCAACGGTTTGAATATTCCACTTTCTCGTTGGTACTATTACGGTTACGCATACGTCGAGCCGTACCCCAAAGAGTGCTCATCGCTGTTTCTCTCGTTAACCCGTCGACGAACCGGCGCCAATAACTGCGTTTTTTGGCTTTCATTAGACTATTCATTCAGTCAAAAACCTGTACTCTTCCTCCGGAGGAAGTTCTTGAGTGGATTCGATTTTAACGGATATCGCGGTCGCGTACGAGGTCATACGAGACATTGATTGTTTCCGATGGTCTTGAACCGTTAGCAATTGAAATCACGATAGGCAAATGATCGCTACCGTGGGGATCAGGGATCACCTTCCACATGCAATCTAACTGTAGCGATGTCGAGCAAAGCGATAAATCCAACGCGCTTGCGCGTGCTGGTGGTGTAGGAATCCGCGTAATTTCTCTCGTGTTTAAGATGGTCATGTTGAAATTATCGCAAAGATCTTGGATTAATATTGATCTATTATCATCATGAAGACAGCCCCATACCGTACCGTGCGAGTTAAAGTCTCCCAGAACTAGCCGCGGTGCCGGTAAGGATTCCGTGATATTACAAAGTGTTCGGTGCCCTACCGAGGCTCTAGGAGGAATGTAGATGGAAGCAATGCAAAAGTCTTTGCCTTTGATTAGAACTTGACAAGCGACAATTTCAATGCCTGGTGTCGAAGGGAGGTTAATTCGGTTGAAAGAATAGCACTTTTTAATCCCCAAAAGTACTCCTCCATAGGGGTTTTCTCGAACCAGACGAATTATATTAAAGTCGTGGAAGTTGAGGTTTATATCGGAAGTTAACCAAGTTTCACATAATGCGAAAGCATCACATTTTAAACTATTTAGTGATCGGTGACCTCGTTCGATGACTTAGCCATCGAAGAATACGATCGCTGCAAGGAAGGTCCATTTAGTAGTCAACTGCTTCAAAAATGTTTGCACTATAGGGTGAAAACGTATCAGAAGGCTTTTAAGAGGATCAGTAACATTGAAAGCTGTGAAAATTAAGTCCACTATGTCAGAAAATTTAATTAGTCCGCTTCTGGACTGAGTATCTGTTTGAAAAAGGGGTTTTTGGTGTCCCTGGAAGTGGTGGGTACTCCTTGTTAGAATTAATATTTCTAAGTCCTGGAGCAAATTGCTTCGGCTTTTGTGCATCACTTCCGTTGGATTTATTGATTGTAGTTGGCGCACTCTGAGTGGACGACACCTTGGCACCCTTACGAGGCAATGTAGGGGAGGCTAGATTTCTCCTCTTCCTAGATTCCCCTGGGTTAACCAATGATGTTCCCTCTTGTGGGTCGTCAGATTCTTGCTCAACGCCAGCCAAAAGAGCCTCGAGCGATCCTTAAGGGAGCGTTTAATTTTATCCCCGCGCTGCTTGTACGCCGGGCATGACTTAAGAGCATGCGGAGGGCCCCCGCAGTAAATACACTTCTCAGTTTCTCCACCGCAAGCGTCATCCTCATGCTCTCCCTCGCATTTGCCGCACCGTTTTTTATTGCCACAATAAGTGGCTGTGTGGCCCAGTTGCTTCCAATTGCTGCAGTTCATTACCCGCGGTACGAACAGGCAAACAGGTAGGCGAACCTTATCCAGGAGGACATAGCTGGGAAGAGCAGATCCGGAGAAAGTCACCCGAATCGAGTCTGACGAAGAATAAGTTGTCTTATCATCTTCAGTTTTTGCGGAATACAATTGCTTGCATTCCAGAATCTTCACCTTTTGAAGTGAAGGGTCCTTAAAGCAGCCAACGCCGTACTTCAACAGGTCTTCGCACTTTAGACCCGATTCGGCGACGACCCCATCGATCTCCACAACCCTACAAGGCACATACACTTTGAATTGCTTCGTAAAACGCTCGCTGCGAGCAATCTGGTTTGCCTGGTCGAGGTCATTTACTATAACGCGTATCTTATTAGCTCGAACACGTGTTATCTGAGCCACAGACGGGTAGTTGGCAGTCAGCTCCCGTGAGATTTCTAGAATATTGGGCGATTTCGTGTTGGGCCGGAAATACACTACCCAGGGTCCATTTGAACTGGATGGGTGTGTTTTAATACGGGGAGGACTGGGGGAATCAGGGGAGGGCGTAATTTCGGGTTTATCCGGTAAATCCATGGGAATATCATTCCCATCCAATGTTACTTCGCCCTCGGCCATTTAGGCACGAGGATAACACGTGGTGTAAATGAGAGATGAAACTTATATTCAGGGGAAAGGGAAGAAGTAGAGACGGATCGGGGAAAGGGAAATGAGAGAAAAAAAATACTTAGCTTATATAGCGGCGATTCTGGTATTCACTTCACCAGCCTGAGCACCGGCGAACAAAGACTGCCTCAAACAATGGTTGACCTTCACTGACAATATTTATTCTTATTCACTTTATGCACGGCACCAGAAAACGAACTGATTCGATCAAGAGCTCGGAGGGTTATGAAATCACCCAGTGTTGCTGCGGACCACCACGGACAAACATCGATTTTGCATACTATCAATATATTATTTTCAGTTTGTTAGGATACAAGACTTGAAATTTCAATATGCACTCGGAAAATATATTTTTCTTCGCGGACCCCAAGCAACTTCACGGGCCCCTAGGGGTTCATGGCCATGCCGTTTAAATCAGTTTAATTTGATCCCAAACGAGTAACATCATGGCTATAATATCCGGAGATAAAGCAGTTAAAGTTACTTTACGCTCGTCCGGACATGCTGCAGGATCAGGTGATTCTAATGCCAAAAGATCCTGACTTCTGCAGTAGCAGACAAAGGGTTAAGCTGACGGTAAACTCTAAGCTTGCTCGTATGACTCTTTCCACACTTTTTTAAACTCTTTTCCTTCAACTCCTTGCTCTTCCTTGAGTACTATGGCTCTTAATATTGAAAAATATGCTGCAATTTCCAGTCCCTTCCTAATTGAATGTCGTTAAAACATAAAAAAGAAAAATTGACACACTCTTAGTCGTTAATAAAAAAAGAAAAAAAGTCTATTTGCAAAAGCAAAAATTTGTTCCTTCTACTTAGTGTGTGAAACGTGAACAAATGAGTGATAATGCAAAGCAAGCTTATTCCCTGTTGCGGGCAAACTGTGTTGCTGTTGACTTCTCTAAATGTCCGGTAAGACCATCAATTTGTGAAGTGGAGCAAATGTTGAAGGTGAACATAAATCTCAACGTAACAGAAGTTAATGCTGTGCACCTCCACCATCTACGTCATGCAGTACTGGTTATGTTCAAAGACTTTATTCAAGCAGACTCATTTGCTTCACAGATCAACTTGAAACACGTCGTCGAATGTAATGGCATTTTATACAGCATCCCAACATATAAAATAATGACAGTATTGAAATAAAACTACATGACGTGGCACCACGTACTAGTTCCGCCGTTATCAAACAACTTATGTCAAAATACGGAGAGGTGGAAAGTGTTAAGGAAGATACTTAGAGGAACTTCTTCCCAGGACTTCTCAACGACAGTCGTGTGGTAAGAATACGTCCGACAAAACCTATTCTGTCCTACTTGACCGTCGCATGCAGATTAGCTCAAGGTGTTGCAACGAACACTGCTCACGTACCCAGGGCAGATTCCTACGTGTCAATACTATGATCAGCCGCTACATTACGGAAAACCTTGCGCAGAGGCTGCTAAGAAAATCCAATATGTTATGATCAAGGCCGCTATAAAGTCGACGAATGCAAAACTACAAACGGTTATTAAACAAACGACTGTAACCAGGCAGTAACGAACACCAGCTCAACAACGACCGGGCCTAGTACCACTAAACCAACTACCATTACCAACAGCGAAGTAACAACGATTACACCAAATGAGCTAAATGCGAGAATCTCAAACATCAATTGGATTGAAATATTATCAATGGGTACTCTCGACGAGGCTGTGGACAGGTTTTATCGCGAATTGGACTTAATTTTTCAACAACACGTGCCTCTGAGAAGACGAAAGCGCCGTTGCACAAATAAACGCCCCTGGTGGAACGACGAGCTGCGCAATCTGCGAAATCGGTTAAGGAAGGCTCGTAAGCGATTTTTTCGGAAAAGAGGTGAAGATGATAAACCGTTTGTGCGAGATTTAGAGCGATAATTTCAATCATTGAATGCATTTTGCTTTCGACCATACGTTTCACGACTTGAGAGTAACATGAAGGACGAGCCGAAGCAATTTTGGGCTTATTTGCGGAATAAAACATCCACCCGTGGTTTTCCTGAAAACGTGAACTACCGTGACAGGACCTCCCGCCAAGTGGAAGGAGGCTTTAATAACACCAATTCATAAAGCCGATAACGTCCATGACGTCATAAATTACAGGGGAATTTCAATCCTGAGCTGCCTCCCAAAAGTTTTTGAAAGTATGCTGTTAGATATTCTCTACCCTGCAGTAAAACACATCATCACTACTGATCAGCATGGGTTTGTTAGAAAGCGCTCAATAACGACGAACTTAATGAGCTATGTGTCAACGCTGATTGATAAATTAGGGAAACGACAACAAATTGAGGCAGTGTATGTAGATTTCTCCAAAGCCTTCGATCGCCTTCCTCATCAGCTAGCTGTTGAAAAGATGAGGCTAATCGGATTTCCGGACTGGCTGACCAATTGGATCTTCTCGTACCTTACAAACCGCAGTGCATATGTGCGACTTGGAACTGTACTTTCAGATCTATTCAACATCACATCGGGTGTACCTCAAGGGAGTCACCTTGGACCTCTTCTCTTCGTGCTCTTTGTGAATGACATTTGCAGCGAATTGACATCGTGTAAGGTGATGTACGTAGATGATCTGAAAATTTATCGCATCATAACAACTCTGGTAGATTGTTGTGCACTTCAGATGGACATAGATAGGATCATGAGTTGGTGTGATAGAAACGGAATAACTATAAACATTCAGAAATGCAACATAATCACATTCATACGAATACTCTCGCCAATTACGTTTGAGTATGCAGTGAGCGCTGCCCCAGTAAAACGAGTTTCATCAATCAAGGACCTTGGTATTATACTTGACCGTAAGCTACGTTTCATCGAACACTTCAATGCAGTAACTGCTAAAGCCTATGCAGTACTAGGACTCATCAAACGAAACACCCAAGATTTCAACGACGTCTACTGCCTGAAGGCACTGTACATCAGTCTGGTACGCAGTATTCTAGAGTATGGAGTTATCGTTTGGGCCCCGTATCACACTGCCTACGCTACGAAACAGGAGAGTTTTTCTACAGCGACTTTTTGTGTTCGATCTTCTCGCTGACAACATTGACTGCCCTCTGCTTCTCGCTAAGCTGGACTTCAACGTTCCTAGTAGGTCTCTGCGGAGAATGGACTTCTTTCGGCGCTCTACTCATCGCACGCAGTACGGCCAGAATAACCCGGTAGATGTTTGCTGTCAGCTCTTCAATAGCGTTTTTCATCATTTTGACTTGAACTTAAGTAGAGAAATGTTCAAATTGAAAATAGGTTTAAGTTAGTATAGTATTTCAGTCTGTACGAAAATTATTAATTCGAAGATAATATATTAATTCAAATGCCTCCAAACCAAAAACCAACACCACCTATAAAGAATAAAATGCAGATGAAGAAGGATTTACAACAGAACATTCGACCGTGAGAATCATGAATGCAGTATCGTTGACGACAAAGACGTGTACGAACACGCGAGAGAAGACGGACCGATTGAACCCCAAGGTGCGGCAAACAACGCAGCTAATGTTTCACCGCCAAGGAAGAGGATCTCAACACGCTGCAGCAAGCTACGTCAACAAGACCCGATGGACAGGCATTTTGAAAGTTAATTTTAATTTTAACAAATTGAAAAAATCATTAAAGAGCCTCGTAAAAATCATAAAGAGACACTCAATCTCGCAAAATAAACCGAATTACGTTCGCTTGACAATCCGTGGTGATTTTTTTGCGTAGGTGAAGTTCATTCGTTATATTCAATCTCACGTAACTGACAATGTAAACAAACCACCGATTAATTAAAGTTAAACTTGAACTGCATTCATCGAGAGTCCATTGGAGATGACATATTGTAAAATTCATTTCGATGATGGGGACGGGCACAGCGTAGTGGGTAAATTGATTGCCTTGTACGCAGCTTACCTGGGTTCGATTCCCAACCTCGCGCATAGGGTTAGAGATTTTTCCTAAAGAGATTTCTCTAACCCGAAGAGGCGAAGACCATAAGTTTAAAGCCTCTATAATCAAAAAGAAAAATAAAAAATATTGTAAAATTCAATAAATTTAAATTTACTACTTTTTGCCAGTTCGACCCTTCATACTTCATACACTTATTATAAATAAACATAAACTCGACGCACATGGTCACAGCAACTCTACCAATTGGTAAGACGTTATCAGTGCTAATCGCTTTGATCAGCACTTTCATTGTTCTTGTACAGGCAAATATTTTTGTTTCGTTCGTAATCAATCTGAATGTTGATCAGGCGTGAGGTAATTCCTTAGAATACCACTTGTCAAAGTCAAACATTTTTCTAGCAAAAACACGTGCTAGGTATCTGTTCGTAAATAGTAGAAATGTTTCACAACATTGTATATTCATAATCATATAAACAAAAGGGTCCAGAGCAATACGGAAAATCACCGGCGCAAGACCAAATTGCTGCTGCTTTTTGTTTTGTGCGAATTCCGTTCTCGGTCTAAGTTCAGCGACCGGTCCAGTGTTGGCGAACTATCATTTGGACACGCTTCCACGGATCTCTTACATTATTGTGTTACACTCTCGGGGAAACTTCCTCCCTCTTTCCAGTACTCATTGTGTGATGTACGCATTTTGTGTTTATGTATCTCACCCAGTCGCATCATAGTTGGACTCCATAGACATGTGCGATTCATAATTTCGAATGGGTAATTGAGTCTTAATTTCTTTTTATTAGTGAAATACATTAAATAAATTAATATATATCTGCGTCTGATGTTCGGCACACCCCACCCAACCCATCAATAGACGGCGATGTTTACTGACGAGTTCGACGCAAGTATTTATGTAGTAGCGTGTGCTTGCTTTCGTCGTGCGTGTGTTGTTGTTGACTATGGCTAACTCACGTATGTATTACAGTTATTTGGGTTGGGACGACACAGACACTCTTTTCCCCAACTTTTTTCTATACTGCTGGTTACAGTTTTCTCCTGGGGTTCGGCTTTTAGCTGGTCTTTATCGGTTCATTGATGCAATGCTCCCCTTGTCTGTATAAGTATACCATATACCATAGTGGGACGTCAGTAAGCTAAAACAGCTGAGCGGAGTGAAAGAATCCTTCACATGATGATTTCCCACTGTTCTTGATATGTTGGCTAATAGTGGTTTTATAGTAACAGCGCGGGCAAATTAACAAATAAAGGAAAAAGATGTAATGTTTAATATATAGGATTTTGCGTTTCGAATTCTACGCAACAGTAGCTACCAGGAAACACAATAAATCCAAAAGTGACAGAAAACAAATTGGATTAAAATAAATTTGTAGATTAATATTGTGTCCTAAACTCTTAAACTAACTCTAATAAATCAAGCATTGTGTTTCGAATTCTTTTCAGTAGTAGCTATTAGACCGACATAGCCCGTTATCTAACATTTATTTCTAGGCTATCGTTTAGCTAAGGTTTTATTTCAATTGAAATGTTCAATTTACTTCCAAACAAATTTCGAATAAAGCAGGATTAAGCTCGCCCGTGCTGCCTGTCTCCAAACTTATTTCAACAGCGGAAAACAGTGGTAACTGTCAAGTATTCATTCGACAAGTAGTTCTATTTGTTGTTATGCTATGCGAAGACAAAACATTTAACATGAAACATTTGAGGGACAAATTTATTCCGCGTCCTCTTCAAGAAAGTTGTTTGCGGAAACCGGAAAACCACACTCGAACAAAAAACTAGCCGCAACAATCGCCTCGGAACAAACCCTTTATTTTATTTTCCTTACTCTATTTACTGCCGGAATGCCCAACACGACGAACCATTAAACCTACTAGCCCACAAAATTTTCTCGTTTGCGCTTGAAGCGTGGTCGTAGTCGCTGCTTTCAACAGGACAAAGGACAAATTCACTAACAACCGAAACCGGCAGCAGACAACAGAGGAGGGTGAATCATTAAATAACATTGGCGCCGCCAGGATGTCTTCCCGACTACCCCATCGCCCCGCGGACTGAACAAACAGTCAACTGCTTCCACACTTGTGCTACCAAATCCCACCACAGACGACTTACAGTTGTTGTTGTTGTAGGAATGGGTGAGACACAGTTTCACTGGTCCTCGTACAACTATGGCACACAGTTTTATCCTCCGTACGAGGGCAGTACGCTTCGATACTAGAACTGGCGGACGTGAGAAACTACAATGGTGCATGCACGAAATACGTCTGCTATCAAACCGCTGTGATCTTGGTAGTTTTTCAAGGATTCGACATAAAAATTAGAGATATGTATTAGATAAAATGATTGAACAAAGCGTGTGTTTGCATACTATATTGTTTTCAATGTACAATACAATCTGACATTCGTACACTGCTATGCGGAATAACTATATGCGTTTTACAAAAGAACACTTGATTTACGAGGCATTTTATTTATGTAGAAATATTTTGCTAGACAGCATAGGGAAGATACAATAATTATCTTTATACTACAAATGTTCATTGTTTCAAAAATGATTATAATTCTAAAAATAGTTAAATATGCAAACTCATAATCTTACAGTATACATATTTTTTGAAAAATCAAATGAAATTTCTATTATAAATATGAATTAATATGCTATCCAATATGTTATTACAGCTAATCACAGTTTCGCACTTTTTATTCGAATACTCCCATATATTTTCTGATAAGTTAATAAACAGGGAGTGCAGTATACACATTTTAACAATTATAAATTTACAATAAGCGTTTTTGTGCGCCTCATGCTTTAGGTTCTTCTCCTAATCGAATTTCTAATATCCACATTTCCTAGTACTGAACTCCACACTGAAAATTAAGCATCAATATGAGAATGACCACACCATTATGCGATTGAATTTATCCACGCGAAGTTACACGGTAGCGGACGTGACAAATACGTTAACATACAAACGCTTGAGCTTCATCCACACACAAGTACGCCCGCTATCACATAAACATGAAAATACTTTGTTGATTGAGCGAACGTTTTTGCAATTTTAAACTCATAAACGCAATCTCAAGTGCGAGCCAACAAACACATTTGTTCCCGCGATCATAAATCGGTCACATCCGAAAGTTCCTTACCCTTGGTCCTAGAGCATAGGTCCACGCCTTCAGCTGGCCCAATCGAAAAAATGACGCTCGTGTCCACTAAATAACACATGGCGACATGACCGGGAACTTTAGTGATATGGGGAATCTTATTCCATTCTAGCATTCAGCATGTCAGCATATAAACACTTAAGACCTTCGCGATGAAACACCCCGGTGATTGAGTGGACATTTTCGCAGTTATAAACTCATAGCTCCGCTAGCGAATGACGGATCTCAATAGTAGCATGTCTGTAATAACATACGTGCCTGGAACTATTGAAAACCAGAGCTACAGGTCCAAAGCCCTGGTAAAGGAGGATGGTTGTGATGATCTGGGCCGCGGTCACCATGTAAAGCAAAATAGGTCATAACCCCAATTCCAAGGCGTGAATAAGCGACCCGTGCCGAGGGATGAGTGATTGAGGGGGTGAAAAAGATGCTCGATCGTTAACGGAGCCTGTGGGGTACCTGGGCAACCCCCTCAATAAGCGTCTCTTACCACGTTACTGCGGAGCTCTGGCGTGGCGGACCTTTCTTTCTCGCGCTACTCGTGGGATTAATGAGTGAAGTGAATAAAAATAAAAATAAACAAACGGAGGTGCCGAACCCCTTTGCTAGAGGTGGTTTGTTGAGGTCTCCCCCTAGTGGGGAGAGTAGTGGAGCGACGAGTGCTGTATCCGACAGCACCAGTGAAAAGCAGTGGTAGAAAATAGCCCTACCAACGCGCTGGACGGGCCACTATCCGCGATGCGCAAAGTGGTGGAGCAGCTCGATGCAATAATCGAGTTCACTAGCGCGAAGCAAAACATCAGCAAGGAGCTGAAACAGAGCCTGCTGGTGCTCCGGAAAGCTGTTCGTGTCGCAAGATAGGAACAGCAGGCTTACGCCAAGAGGGTGGAATGTCGGGAGAAGTCCGACAGAGGAACCCAGACAGCGGCCTCCAAGAGGGAGGGAAGAGAGAAGGCCGACATAGGTACCCAGACAGGGGCCTTCCCATTCCCCTTCTATAGAGCAGCCATGTCGCTCGAAGCGGCGGCTGAGTTCTCCTCGAAGGGCAAGGGCAAGCGCAAGACGGCGTCGAACGCGAAGCGCCCTAGGAAATCACCAGGCAAGGGGGGGAGGAGGAAACCAACACCACACGGCGTGCAATCGTTAAGGCCAAACGCCGTTTGGTCGAGGTAAACCGGGGCGAGAATGACCCCGCTGGGCAGAGAGAAGATACCTGCAACTCGGCGCAACCGGGGCAGGGGCGTAAACCCCTAGACGCTGGTCACCAAGAAGAAGCCGACACCGGATCCTGGGTGAAGGCGCCCAAGTGAGGTCGTTGGGGGCGGAAATGACTCTCCAGTGTAAACAACTGGACGAGTTCACGACCGCAGACGATGTCGTCGCAGCAGCCGAGCGGGCTTCTGTGCGCTTGAGAGGGGGACCCTCCGGCACCCAAGTAGCCTACCTCAGGCTACTGAAAGCAGATACCAAAAAAAAAGGTTGCCGTGAAAGGTAAACTGAAGATCGGCTGGTCAGTATGCCCAATTAGCACCCCAGCCGCCCTCAGTGGATAGGTGCTATCGGTGCCTTGAGTCCGGCCATAAATCTTACGAATGTAAGGGCACAGACAGGAGCAAACCGTGTCGTCGCTGCGGTGAGGAGAGGCATAAGGAGCGGGGCTGCACTAAGGCGCATAAATGCCTTATCTGCACCGCTAAGAAGCAAGCCCGTAATCATGCTATGGGCGGACCTTCGTGTCCCTTCGGTGAGGCAAATAAGAACAAGCCGTGAACGTTACACAGCTAAATCTTAACCATTGTGCAGCAGCCCAACAGTGGCTGTGGCAGTCGATCTCGTAGTCGAGGACAGATGTCGCTTCCTATCAGACCCGTACAACATTCCTGCCGGCAATCTGTACAACGGGACGGTTCCCGGTTCAAGAGGTAATACACTCCTCCGCCGAGGGTGTTGCGATTGCCAAGATCAATGGTGTGTTCTATTGTAGCTGCTACGCTCCACCAAGGTGGCCCATAGAACAGTTCAACCAGATGATCGACAGGCTCTCATCAGACCTAGTGGGCCGGAAACCGGTAGTTATAGCGGGAGACTTTAACGCTTGGGCAGTAGAGTGGGGCAGCCGTTGTACAAATAGCAGGGGCCAAGCGCTAATGGAGGCGTTTGCGAAACTCGATACTGTGCTAGCTAACAATGGCTCCGCTAGCACATTCCCTAGAAACGGGGTGCAGGCATGGATTGACGTAACATTTGCCAGCCCGAGTCTGGTTCCAGGCATGGAATGGAGGGTAGACGAAGGCTACACCCATAGCGATCATTTAGCAATCCGCTTTAGGATCAACTATGGTGTGCAGCATCCGAGGGCGGGAGATCCCTGCCAGGTACGCGGGTGGAAGTCCAATCACTTCGACAGCGAAGCTTTCACCGCTTCACCCGCGGACTGGAGGCCAACACCGACAGTCTAAGCTGGGATGCGCTGGTAGACGTTCTATTACGCGCGTGCGACGACAATGCCGAGTAAAACCCTGCCAAGAAACGGCAGATGCCCGGTATACTGGTGGAGTGCCGAGATTGCAGCTCTACGATCAGCCTGCCTCAGAGCTAGACGTAGGATGCAAACAGCTCGCACCGAGGATGCAAGAGAGAACCGCTGTGAAGTTTTTCGAGCTGCGAAACTAGCCCTTAACAAGGCCAATAAAAGCAGCAAGAGAGCGTGTTTCGGCAACCTGTGTGAGAGTGCCAACGCGAATCCGTGGGGTGACGCCTACAGAATCGTGATGGCCAAGACCAAAGGGGGCTCTTCACCCCCGAAACGGTCTCCGGACCGGTTGGCGACGATTATCGAAGTACTCTTCCCGTCTCGAGCCACAAGCCTCTGGCTACCTGCACTACGAGACAGTGCGGGCACGGCCGAAATGGTGGCTCCGGTGACGAATGAAGAACTACTCGCAGTAGCTAATTCCCTAGCAATGAACAAAGCTCCAGAGCCGGATGGAGTTCCAAACAGCGCTCTCAAGTCAGCGATCATAGCGAACCCGAACATGTTCAGGCTAGCTATGCAGAGATGCCTTGACGAGTGCCGTTTCCCCGATAGATGGAAAAGGCAGAAATTGGTGCTGTTGCCGAAGCCCGGGAAGCCGCCAGGCAACCCATCGGCGTGCAGACCAATCTGTCTGATCGACACGACTGGCAAATTGCATGAGAGGATCATCCTCAACAGGCTAACCCCGTACGCAGAAGGTACGGAGGGCCTGTCAAGCAACCAGTTTGGCTTTCGGAAGGGTAAGTCCACTGTGGACGCTATCAACTCAGTGATAAAGACTGCCGTGCTAGCGACCCAACGAAAAAGGCGAGGTATTCGATACTGTGCGTTAGTGACACTTGACGTGAAGAATGCATGCAACAGCGCAAGCTGGGATGCCATCGCGCTCTCGTTAAACCGGCTTAGCCTACCGGTGGGTCTGTACCGGATCCTGAAAAGTTACTTCCAGAACCGCGTACTGCTATACGAGACCGACGCCGGTCAGAAAAGGGTTCCGATTACCGCCGGAGTCCCGCAGGGCTCGATCCTAGGCCCGGAGCTATGGAACCTCATGTATGACGGGGTTCTGAGACTGAAGTTCCCTCCTGGGGTCAACATCGTCGGCTTTGCCGATGACATAACCTTGGAGGTCCACGGGGAGTCAATCCCTGAGGTAGAACTAACCGCAGAACACGCGATCAACACGGTGGAGGAATGGATGAGCGCGAGAGGCCTGGAGCTCGCTCATCATAAGACGGAAGTAGTTATCGTCAACAACCGCAAGTCAGCACAACATGCCGCTATCCATGTGGGAGAAGTCGTGATCACCTCACAGCGGAGTCTGAAGTCTCTCGGAGTCATTATAGACGACAAGCTGATCTTCGGCAGCCACGTCGACTATACATGTAAGAGAGCGTCGACTGCTGTTGCGGCTCTATCGAGGATGATGTCCAACAGCTCAAAGGTGTGCGCCAGTAGACGTAGGTTACTGGCAGGCGTTGTCGTATCTATCCTCAGGTACGGTGGCCCGTCATGGTCAAGAGCACTGAGGGTAACCAGTTACCTACAGAAACTGGAGAGCACCTACCGCGTGATGTGCCTCAGAGTGATATCTGCCTACCGCACGGTATCACACGATGCATCCTGCGTGATAGCGAGCATGATGCCAGTCGGGCTGGTCATTCGGGAAGATGAGGAGTGTTTCGAGCTACGTGGAAATAGAGGAGCCCGCGAGCGCACCAGGGTGACCTCGGTCGCCAGATGGCAGCGTGAGTCGAAAGGTAGGTGGACCCACCGGCTGATACCTAGCATATCGAGCTGGGTGGGAAGACTCCATGGGGAAGTTCACTTCCATCTGACACAATTCCTGTCAGGCCATGGCTGTTTCCGACAGTACCTCCACAGGTTCGGGCACGCGGAGGTCCCAACCTGCCCGGACTGCCCAGGCGTAGACGAAACTGCCGAACACATACTGTTCGTATGCCCTCGTTTCGACGTCGAAAGAAGAGCAATGCTTGACGTTTGTGGCTGGGACACAACCCTTGATACCCTTATTCAGCGGATGTGTCAATCGGTGGAGTCTCGACTGCAACCACCCAGATTGCTTGTAGGCTACAGGTAATTTGGCGCACCGAGCAACAGACGATGGGCACGACTAACTAGTGATTGGTTAGTTGGAGCGAAAAAGGCCGAGCGCAAAAAAGTGAGTGAATGGTCTGTCCATGCTGAGGCAGGTTTAGCGCAGCGACTGGCAACCGCGTAAGGGGTAAACCCAGCCACCCCGAAGCAAGGCAGAAGAACGAGTACATAGGCGTATATGTGGACAGCCTCATGCCAAGATGGGAGGGTCGTTGCGTAGTATGTTGGGACTTAGCTATCGATGCCTCGCGGCGTGGCAGAGGAGTGAAAGGGTGAGCATCCAAGTCAGTCTCACATGGTATGTTAAGGGTGAGCACAAAAGTCAGCCTCACATGGTATGTTAGAGGCGAGCACAAAAGTAAGCCTAGCAAGGAATGAGTAAGGTGAGCACACAAGTCAGTCTCGCAAGGAACGAAAAAGGCAAGCACAAAAGTCAGCCTCATGTGGAGTGTTAGAGAGTGAATCAAGGTGCGATGGAGAGAGCACCCAAGTAAGCCTCATACAGGACGTATGAACGCGTGAGCGAGAGTGAATGAGTACATCAAGTACAGCCATCCCCCCAGAAGTAATACCGAGAGGTAGTCCCTGGGGGAAACGATGGCGGAGCCCAATGGAGTTTAGTCGGTATTAATGGCAGCGTCACCATTCGAGCCCGACTCGCCCCCAGTACACCCCGTGTGGTATCTTGGACACCTACTAATAGCACGTGTACTGCGCTAGTACGTAAACGTCTTCTCCATCGTAAAAAAAACTCATAAACGTGGTCTCAAGCGCGGACCTACAAACTCCCATGTTCGCGCGACAATGCATCAGTTGCGTCCGGACATTTCTTAATTCGGTCTTAGCAGCCTAGGTCCATGCCTTCAGTTGGACCAATAAAAAAATTATGCTCATATTCACTAAAGAGCACGTTCCATGGTGACATGACCGGGGACTCTAGTGATATATGGCAACTTACTTCTAGCATCTGTACCATACACTAAAAATTAATCATCAGATTCAAAGTCTGCGCGCGATCATCCTAGAACACATGCGAATATACGAATGGCCACAGGATTATTAATTCGAATTTATGCACGTGAAATTACATACACGCTAGCGCAAGCGACAAACACGTTAACATATAAACGCTCAAGTCCTTCGCGATCATCCACGCAATATCGACCGCGATATCGTTAACAGGCGCAAGTAACCATAAGCATTAAGCCATTATACCATATTGGCTATACATTTGCACCAATTTTGTATTGAAACTCTATTGTAGCATTTACAATGCCCTAAAGCTTTATTTTTGCATCATAAATGCATACCTGCCAAAATATAGCATTTTACTTGCTCTGTATACGTAAATAAGGCTGATAAACGCGTACATGCTTCAAGAATCCTTTCTTAATCTAAAGATTTATTTTAAACAGCTCAATGCGTTAGCACAACTGAGCCGTGGATCCTTTAATTTTTTTACAATAAGTAAAAATAAAAAAAATGCTAAGAATGTCGGTCTGCCAGATCTTTTTGACGCAGTTCACTGCTGCGTGTTGAGATCCTTTTCCTTGGCGGTGAAGCCGCTTGGGGGTCATTCAGTCTGCCTTCTCTCGTGTTATCGTTCACGTCCATGTCACCATCGGTACTAGTTTCTTGCTGTTCACGATCAGTGGTTCTTATTTGTTTCTTAATCTTACGGGTCGCTATATGCTATTGCTGCGTTAAACGTATTTCCATGCTAAACGAATTCGTTGACAGGTTTTCAATACATTTATGAAAATATGAAAACTTTATTATTAAATTATATTTCTTCTCTGATGTGATCTGTTATGACAAACGCCATTGTGAGATAAACTGAGTAACATATGTCATGAATTTTTAAATCACTACAAATTGCCACCTTGTCACCATTGTGATAAGCGCCAATTTCTCAATTGAACGAGTTGTGTTACCTTGCGACAACAAAAATCAGAAATGAAAAAATTGCTACTTTCCCAAATAAAGTATTGGCCCTTGACTACACCACTGGGCTAGGCAAACCTAATGGCGATTAACTAAAAGACTGTTATTTAAAAAACCTGTTTTAATCCACCTAGAGGTGCAATTGTGCCTTTCTCATTTCTCCAAACTTTGATTTAATAGCTGGTTCGTACAGTATAACAATATGGAAATGTCTTTCATTCTTATTACACTTGGTAAGTATATATAAGAGCACCTTTTTGCATTCATCGCGGTATCGGTTTGAATCGGAGTTTTCTATGTGATCGCACTCCAATACTCAACTGCATATTTTGCCTTCCATTTGAGACTTGGTTTGAGAAAATCGGTTCAGTCATCACCGATGAATCGATGTGACTTTAATTGTGGAATATGCCCGGAATTCCGGACTTCCGGAATCGTCGATAGTGGACAATATATTCAAAGAATGTTTGATTGGCAATCAGTGATCTAGATCTGCGATTAGAAGTAATTTCGTGACCATTTCAATAGTTTTTAGCCTCTGAGGTATTACGATTGTACCGATTTATATGGGTAATTCCAGTGTATCCTTACTAACACCCCTATAACTCCGGAAGCAAGAGTCAGAACCGAATGAAATTCAGCAGCAGTCAATGGTATTACTGTATCTTTCATTTGAAATCAAGTTTGAAAAAATCGGTAGAGAATTCGTTGTGGAATGGGTGTTATATTAGCTTAGGAACTTGGCGGGTTCCCCGTGGGCGTCATGGACCGTCATAGGTGGCCAATGTGGTCAAAGCTGCTTTGATTGATCATTAGTGATCCAGACCCGCAAACTAGAGTAATGTTACATCAATTTTAATATGTTTTACATCATTTAAGCATCATGGTGGTACCAGTTCATATGGGAATTTGCTGTGTCACCGCACTCTTCAACCCGTAACTCCGGAACCGGAAGTCGGATCAACTAAAAATTCAATAGCAGCTTATGGGAGCGTTCTACCTTTCAGATAAAACTAAGTTTGCGAAAATCGATTCAGCCATCTCTGAGAAAATTGTGTGAGTTTAAATGACACACACACATACACACACATACATACACACACAGACATTTGCCGATCTCGACGAACTGAATCGAATGGTGTATGACACTCGGCCCTCCGGGCCTCGGTTAAAAAGTCGATTTTTACAGTGATTGCATAGCCTTTATATAGTCTTTATATGAGAAAGGCAAAAAGAAAGGGAGCAACGGCAAACCGGGTGAGTCTAACCCAGTGGTGTAGCTACTTACGAAAATAATGTGGTGTAGCCAAGAGTTAAACACCACATTACAGCCTCATTGAAACAAAAAAGAGAACAGGAAAATTGAAATTTAAACTTTCAAGTCTATCGTGCACAATTAAAATCACCTTAAATTTTTTGATAAACGAAAAATCAAGAAACCTCTCCTAATGTCAGAAAAAGTGAATTCCCGCGAGAATTTCGTTACATTCTAATGCATATGTTGCTTATTACAATGCAATTCCCAACAGTTTATCCGAGAAGACGGATATAATTTTCCATTTCACGCTCTTCCAAGCAGAAGACAGGAAGGGAAGAAATGCTGATTGTCGTCATATTTAGTCATAGCGTCTTGCGGTTGGCGAACTTTTCATCATTTTCTGCTCTACTCTAGTGTACATGGCAGTTGAAGAATAGCTCATAATAACTAGGTCAAATCGTGCCAGCGACAAACAACGTAAGATTATGCACAAAACTACTTACCCAGAAGACCGATTGGAACCACCGCCTAAGCGAGGAGGGGCAAAATTTCACGCACAACAGATATAGAAAACTGCAAGCTCGGCCGTCGGCGCTGCCAGCGAAGGCGTTCTGGAATGAGGATGCTGTGTGAGAAGATTTGCCATTTGCTGTCTTCGTCACTTGGAGTAATTGGAACCTTAATCGGTTCTCATCCTCGGCGGTGGTCGAGAACGGTTCTCTGCGATATTGTTCGATTCCGTCAGCAGGCCTCTATGTGGGTCACGAAGCTCTACTGCTACCCGAATAGATACCGGCTCAATGCAGTTCCTCTGTGCATGAGAGCAGCCCGAGAACCGTCATCCATTGAAGTGGGCATTTTTCAGCTAAGCTTATACATAGATGCGAAGATCTGATCTCAGTCAGTCACACCGAATGCTTTTTTGCCCTTCGTTCAATTTAATTTGTTCGATTGCCTCTTTAGCCTCTTCAACACCCTTTTCTAAAGACGACTTATATCGGCAGCCTGTCGTCTCTTATGTCCCTCAGTTTTTCTATGGATTTTTTTTTCGAATCTTCGCCGTAAGAAATGCACTTCCCTTCTACGATGGAGAGAGGCGATGCACGCGAGTCCACATAATTTTCTGTACAATGAATCTCTTTCTCGATCTCAACCGATAAACATCATGAGTGGAATTGCATTTCATTCATTCATTTATTTCAACTACTGGATCAATAGTGAAAGGAGGAAGAAAAGTGTGCGGAAAGGAACAGCGAAAGAAGCAAAGAAAGTGTTCCCCCGATGATGATAATAAACTATATTTCATTGACTATCGGCGGTGCTGTGGTAGACCTGTTCATGTGGGTCTTTGTTACGCAGGGCAGGACGTTACTGAGGCGTAAGTGCATGAAATTCATAGAACATTTTTGAATTTTCTAGACGTTTCGGAACCATAATGCAAAACATGGATATGTGATACTATTTGCATTTAGAAAAAATAAAAAAGTAGATCACAAGGAAGCTATCCCGATGTCCAAAACCTTTGCTGGGAAAAGGAAATTACGGTTAGATACAGTGACACAATCTCATATTCGTACACTTCTAGTGTATATGTTTAATATTGTTTCATAAATGTTTGCGCTATTTAATATAGGTATTGTTTTGTAAATGTAGTAGTAGAATCATCATCTGTCATTTTCTTATCATTTGTAATCTAAAGTGTGCAAGTTTCCGTACACTACACATAAAAAAATCATTACTTGGTGTGAAAATGGCACAATTTCATATTCGTACACTTATGAAAAGTCAATCAATTTGTAATTTAAGACCTGTTACTTCTTTTTTTTTTGTTTTACTTAGAAAAATAGATGTTATGACTACAGAAAAGTGTTCATTGGCACAGTTTCCTCTACATTTGTTTAAGAAATTCCCACAAATTAACGTAATGGTTAAAAAAAAGTAAACTAACTGCCATTATGGGACGGAAACTAATTATTACTTAGCAAAATGACGCTAAATCACTTCATGAAATCTTTGAAATTGTTCAAAGGTTGCGTCCAACTATTTACCATGTCGTTGAAAACTTTGATGTGGCGAAATGTAGAAAAAATATTGCGAAAAACTTGAACCGTAAAAAGTTTACCATGAAAGATAAACGATTTTTAATTAGAAAAATTTGGGAAAATCGAGTAATTAATGTTATATACACGGTAAATAAATTGAATCATAGCATTTAAGTATAAGTCTGCTTTGGTACGGCTCGTCCAAATTCAACATCTTTGGCTGA